>NW_016810565.1:2845386-2847456 GCF_001698545.2 Rhinopithecus bieti
GGAGGGATTGCATTGGGAGTTATACCTGATATAAAAGATGAATTGATGGGTGCTGACGAGTTGATGGGTGCAGCACACCAACATGGCACAAGTATACATATGTAACAAACCTGCACGTTATGCACATGTACCCTAGAACTTAAAAGTATAATAATAATAATAATAATAAAGACAACTGCATCAGCAAAATACCTTCACAGTAACACCTAGACTAGTGTTTGATTAAATAACCTGCTTTTCAGTTGAGTTAACTCAGAAAACTAACCATAACAACTAGTCTAGTGATAAGTTAAAAACTATTCCCTTTTCAATAAAACATTAGGGATTCCGCAAAATAGAGTTAATGCTCTGAAATCTGTCGGAGTTTGTAGCAGATTTTACATTTCTGCCAGTCAGTGTCGTTTTCTTCAAGTATCTAGTTTTTACATTATTTAGTTAAAGATGCCCAAACCACTTGGTTGATTGAGCAGATGACTTTGTTTCCAATGGCATTATGTAGGAATATTTTAATAGGAACTTGTTCACAAGTCCACATTTATGCACATTTTTGAATATTTAAAAAATTACAGAATTTTTTAAATCAAGGGGCATAAACATGTAGAATCTTAGAACTGCATGGGCCTTCAAGATTATGTCGCTCTACTTTTCACTCAGTGCCACAATATCTTCTCCCTTAATGCTGAAGTTTTTAGTAGAATATTCCTGATGATGGGTAGATTACTATTTCAAAAATCAGCGGATTCTAAGTTTTAAACAGCTCATTATTGGAAAGATCTTTCACAAGATGGCCTGTGTCTATCAACCTGATAGTTCCATCCATTGACCATCTCTCTGCTCTGTGAAGACATGTATGATAATCTATCATCTCTATAAATCCAATCCTAGTTTCACATATGATCTCTAAAATATATGTAAACAGCTTCCTGCTTCCTTCACCATGCCTCAGGTGGCACTATAAATTGCTTTCACTCTCTCCCTAATCCCCACTATGCTCTAAAAATAAAAAAAAATAAAATGGAGTATTAATTCATCAGATGTTTATTGAGTTGAATCTATATGTCAGATGCTAGATGAATTTTTGGCATTGTGCCATTTATCTAAAAAACTCACACAAAGGCATTTTTAGTCAATGTAATAAAGCCTTAAAATGAATTTAAGGCCAAGATATGGGTATCTATGCTTTTAGAATAACAAAATCTTGGTTATTCCTTCGCAAGAAAAAAGGCAAAAGCCATGTTAATAAATGGATAATACGTTTTTATGCAAACTAGATACTCATCATTGGAAGGAAATTAATAGCAATGTTGGTGAACTATGTTTGAGTTTAGGAATTTAGGAGAAAATCAGAGAACTTCTGAAGATAACCATTTTCTTTTCGTCTTTTTCATCAATCCAAACAGAATCAGAATCCATCCTGCTTTCTCCTAACTGGAATTTGAGAGGCACGAGAAGGGAGCTAAACACACAGACTTTAATATCTGGTGGAAAGAGATAAGGTGTCTCAATGAAGGTTAGGTAAGGATGGGGTGTCAGGGACATCTAAATAAAAAAAGAGTTTAAAGGAGAAGCACAATGATTAAAGAGAAGAGTACTTACAATCTTCCTTCCCCGTAATTTCTTAAATATCTCAGTAATATTTTATAATTACTAAAGATATTTCTACAAATGGGAACATTTCCTTATACGTGTTTGTTCAACCTAATTCAATATGGTGGTTAAAACCTGTATATGAATGTTTAGGGCAGCTGTGTCCATAATGGCCAAATACTAGAGCAACCCAGATGTCCTTCAAAAGATGAATGGTTCAGCTAACTGTGCTGCATCCACAGCACAAAACACTCACTACTCAGTGATTAAAAAAAAAAAAAATAAAACCAAACTACCAATGCATGCAAAAATTTGTATCCAAGGAATTAGGCTGCGTGAAAGAAAAAACAAAAGCCAGCCCTGAAGGCCTACATATTATTTGGTTTCATTTATACAATATTCTTTAGGTGACATAGTTAGAGAAATGGATAATGGATTGATAATTTTTTTTTTTTTTTTTTTTTTTTTTTTTTTTTTTTTTTT
>NW_016810565.1:2847590-3021586 GCF_001698545.2 Rhinopithecus bieti
TTGAGACGGAGTCTTGCTCTGTCGCCTGGGCTGGAGTGCAGTGGCCGGATCTCAGCTCACCGCAAGCTCTCCGCCTCCCGGGTTCTCGCCATTCTCCTGCCTCAGCCTCCCGAGTAGCTGGGACTACAGGCGCCCGCCACCTCGCCCGGCGTGTTAGCCAGGATGGTCTCGATCTCCTGACCTCGTGATCCACCCGTCTCGGACTCCCAAAGTGCTGGGATTACAGGCTTGAGCCACCGCGCCCGGCCTGGATTGATAATTTTTAAAGACTGAGGGAGGTGGTAGGAAACTGTGGCTGCAGAAGAGCAATACAGGATCTTTGTGATGACAGAACTCTTCTATCTCTTGGCCGTATCAATGTCAATATCCTGGTGTAATATTATAAGATGGTTTTGCGAGATGCTACCATTGAGGAAGACTAGGTAAAGGTTACATGGGATCTTTCGGTATTATGTCGTACTGCTGCATGTGAATCTATAATTATCGCAAAATAAAAAGTTTAATTTACATAATCATATGGGCATATTTAGGTCTGCGTCTGCATTATCTATTCTGCTTTGTTTCTATTAATCTATGTCTGTCTCTCCACCAATTCTACACTATCTTGATTACTGCAGTCTTAGTAAGCCTTCATATTAGGTGGAGTGCTTCCTCCCACTTTATTCTTTACTTTCAAGGTTGTTTTCACATTTCTAGGCTATATATCTTTTCATACTAATTTTCAAATACATTTGTATATGTCTACAAAATGTCTTGCTGAGATTTAGATAGGAATTATATTATGCCTATAGATCAATTTGGGGAGAATTGACAAGTATATTATTTTGAGTCTTTTCAATTCATAAACACAGTATTCCCATTTATTTAGCTCTTCTTTAAGTTTCATCATAGCATTTTATAATTTTCAGCATAAAGAGATTGTACATATTCTGTTAAATTTATACCTAAGTATTTCATTTTCTTTACAGTTATTTTGTAAAAGATTGTGTTTTGAATTATGTGTCTAATTTTGATTTTCAGTTATTTGTTGTCAGTACACAGAAATGTGACTAATTTTGTGTGCTGATCTTGTATTCTGAAAACTTGAGGACTTTTGGGAGGCAGGTACCTTGAAATTTTCTATGTAAATAATTATGTCATCTGAAAATAGGGACAATTTTCTTACTTTAGAAACTTCCAACCTTTTTGTTGTTTGTTTCGTTTGCTTTATTGTAATGGCTGAAACCTCTAGTCCTATGTTAATTAAGATTAGTGGATAGATATCCTTACCTTGTTCCTAATCTTGAGGAAAAAATTTGGTGAGAAAGTCATCTACACTTAGGTTTGATGTTAGATAAAGGGTTTTTGAAGATGCTCGTTAGTAAGTTGAAGAAGTTCCCTTCTATTCCTATTTTTCTGAGTTTTTTTTTCAACCATCCATGGATGTTGAATTTTGTCCAATGCTTTGCTCTATATTGATTTATATGATCTTGTGATTTTTCTTCTTTAACATGTTGATATGGCAGATTATACTGATCAATTTTGAATGTTAGATCGGCCTCACATAGTTGGAATAAAGCCTGCTTAGTCATGGTGTATAATTCATTTTATACATTGCTGTAGTTGATTTGCTAATATTTTGTGGAGGAATTTTGCTATGAGGAATAATTGTCTATAGTTTTCTTTGTTTTTTAAAATTTGTATTTTCTTTTCAGTTTTTGGTATCAGAGTAATTCTAGTCTCAAAAAATGAGATGAAAAATATTATCTAAAATTGGTGTCAATACTTAAAAGTTTGGTAGCACTCTCCTGTGAAACCACCTGGACTTGGACATTTCTTCCTCAGGACATCTTAATTACAAATTGAATTTCCTGAATGGTTATATAAATATTCAGACTGGCAAATCATCTTAGCTGAGTTTGGGTGGCTGGTGGTTTTCAAGGAATTGGTCTCTTTTTTCTGTGTTGTTGAATTTATGAGCTTTCAAAGGGTTAAGACATATGAATAGTCTGCTATGGTATAGTCAGCTTCCAAGATGAGCCTCAATGATTCTTGCTTCTTGCTATTCACACTCTTGTGTAGTCACCTTGCACATTATACTGGAGTTGGCCTGTGTGAAATATAGACTGTGTCAGAAATGGCAGTTATGTCTCTTCCAACACTGGGCTATATATAAAAGACGTTGCAGCTTCTGATATAGTCTCTGTCTCTGACTATGGCTCTGAGGAAAGCCACCTGCCACACTGTGTGGAGCTCTATGGAGAGACCATGTGGTGGAGACGTCAGCTCTGTGAGTGCACCGTCTTGGATACGGATTCTCCAGCTCAGTCAAGGTTTCAGGTGCCTGCAGCTCTGGCCAACACCTTGCTCACAATTTCATGAGGGACCATGAGTCAGGCCATTCAGCTAATGATTTTCCTTTTTCTCCAGTTTTAGTTATTTGATCATTCTTTTATTCATTCATTTACCCATTCCTCCATTAAATAAACATTGAATAGACCTCTACCATATGCCATACATTGTATTGGGTCTGGGAGTAAAAAGAATGTTAAACAGAATATTAAATAGAATTTTCCTTTTGTCTCAACCCCAAATTAAGGGGCAATAGATAATTGTCCTTTTCTCCTAAAGATAATATCTTGGAATTACAACATATACCTTCTAGGGCTTAATACAAAATAGTAGGATTAGTCCTGTACCCCTCAAGCCAGGCAGCTTCTGGAGAAGCAACCAGTTTCTACAAAGCAAAGGCCAGAAATCTAAAAGGAATTCATAAATGAGAGTTGTTAGAGTAGGAAGAGCATGAGAAAAATGCTCTGGCCTTTCTCCTCTCCTTCCCATTGGGAGGGTTTCCTCACCACCCCCAACCCTACTGGAGGGATTTTTCAAGAGGGTCTCCACAGAGATGGAGTTGAAGTGTCTCAAGAAGATTGGCAACTTATTCACCAGCCTAATGAAGTGGAGCTGCAGAATCACTTATGCTTAAATCAGTACTGCTGCTGAGCTGAGAAATTTCACCCAGGTATGACAAGCATGCACTGGGGTTTAAAGGTTATAGGCTAGAATGAAAACCAATAACTGCTTCTTTTATGGTGCATTCCTAAGGCAGGAGACTGTCTGGAGTAGCTGCCATTGTAAAGAAGCAGAGAGTGCAGCAGTAGCCAGCACAGCTTCTATGCACCTGTCTCCAAACCTTCATCCCTTTCCCTTCCTTCTCCCTGGGAAGTCGTAAGCAGCAGAGAGAGGAAGTAAAGGAATCATGGAAAATTAAACACTCCCTCCCTACACACACACACAGACGCACACACGATCCCTGAACAATGAGTTAACTCTGAATTTGGATAGAGCAGAGAAATAGTATTGCTTATGAGATTTGAGGTTTCAATGGATTTAGCAATCCCAGAATGTGACCACAAATCCATGAAATATGCTCGAGTTGTGATAAGAAGTGGGAAAGGAAGATACAAAAGAACATGCCTGAAAATAGTTATTAGAGAATAATAATTTTTGTTCCTGTCAGAATCAGGTCTTCAATGGACAAGTTAATCAATGATGAATTAAAAGTAGAGACACTGTCTAGCGTCTGGAATCATTTCATGTTGGTCTTTCAGTCCCTGGAATTCACAATAAGGAGAAAATCACTTACAAGATATTTTCTTAGCTGTTGACTTGATCTAGGAATATACCAGAATACAGAGAGGGAACAATATCCAAAATGGTATGAAAAGAAAATAATTTTGGTGAGGGGGAAAAAGGGCCAAGAAAAAAACAAAAAGGAAAGGGAAATTGAAAACCAGAAAACAAGCCTCTACTGAGGATCACAGGAACTGACCGCCTCTGTCTCTTCCTTAATCCACTTCTGCCAAATGAATAGAATTCTCTCTGTGTCTCAGCAGCTCATGTGCACCTTGAGTTTACATCCGTGTATCTGTAATGGTGGGCACAGTGTAGGGTGAGAAGAGGAAGAGTAGAAGGGGATTATTTAAAAAGCAAGTTTTACAACCAGAAAGTATTGGAAGAGGCAAATCATGGCAACTCTGGATGGTTTTCCTAAAACCCCAGAGAGAATTGAGTCTAAATAAGCTAAAATTTTCTCTAGATAAGAAGTAATTTTCCTCTTGAAGTCCCAACAGTCCCTTGCATCATAAATGAAGCCAGGAAAAAAAAAAAGTTATGTTGAATAGAACTTGGTAAACTTATCAGATGCCAAGTTACAATGATGTGACATTCCACCTCTAGCAATAAGAAAGCTGTAACTTGGGACCTATGAACACGGAAGTGTTATAATAATTGTTCAATCACACCCTATTGGTCTAAGAAAAATAACTTGCCTTTATAAATTACTCACTAGCAGGAAGTATCTCAGCACTGAATGAATTTCGCTGTATTTTCACTAGTCTTCAAATAAAATCTCCTCATCATAAGACACTGAAATGGACAGGACTGTTCACGAAGTGGAATTTAGGCTGGGAACAGTGGTTCACACCTGTAATCCCAGCACTTTGGGAGGCCAAGGCAGGAGAATCATTTGAGTCCAGGAATAAGAGACCAGCCCAGGCAACATGGTAATGCCCCATCTCTACAAAAAATGCAAACATTAGCCAGCGTAGTGGTGCAAACCTGTAGTCCCAGCTACTCGGGAGGCTGAGGTGGGAGGATAACTTGAGCCCAGGAGCTTAAGGCTGCAAAGAGCTATATAATTGCACTCCAGTCTCGGCGACAGAATTAGTCCCTGCCTAAAAAATGAAAAGGTGGAATTCAGAAAGTCAGCATATATTTCCTCTGCTTTTAAAACATCTCTGCAAAGATATCTTGCATAATTATGCCCACCTCTTACCTCTGTGGATCGAGAGCCACCTTATGTTTGTAAAAACTTAAATTTTCCAGAACATTTTAGAAGAGGTCTGATTAGTTATTTCTGGAACAAGATGGACTTGCTATACCAAAGACACACAGAGTAAAGAAGCTTGGGTCTAAGTGAAGGCTGGTCCTTTTATGTTACGTGTAACATTTTTTGTTTGTTTGTTTTTTGTTTTTTTCTTTTTTTTTGAGACAGAGTCTCGCTCTGTAGGCCAGGCTGGAGTGCAGTGGCACGAACTTGGCTCACTGCAACCTCTGCCTCTGGGACTCAAGCAAATCTCCTGCCTCAGCCTCCCGAGTAGCTGGGATTACAGGCATGCGCCACCACACCTGACTTATTTATTTATTTATTTATTTTGTATTTTCAGTAGAGATGGGGTTTCACCATGTTGGCCAGGCTGGTCTCGAACTCCTGACCTCAGGCAATCCACCCATCTCGGCCTCCCAAAGTGCTGGGATTACAAGCGTGAGCCACCACACCCGGCCCTGATGTGTAACTTTTAACAAGTCATTTAACCCCTCTGACCTTCAATGCATTCATCTGTAAAGTGCAGACAATAATGTCTTCCCTATATATTATAAATACTTAGGAAGATTAACCAGTTAATATGTGTATTAAAATTATCATCACTGGCCATGCTGCTTTGGTTTCCTGTTTCTGATTTCCTACTAACTGCACCAGATTAATCATAAAATTCCACTTTCTTCATGCAATCAAAGAATGCTGACTTTGGGCAGGACAATATTATTCTGTATCCAAAACATGCCACAGCATAGCCTCAGTCTACCCTTTTCAACCTTCAACCTCATTTCCCAACACACCACAACCTGTGTGCTGTGGACTGAGGCTGAACTATCCTGCAAAATATCTTTCCCTCCATGTCTTTGTTTACCCCAGAGATAAATAAAGTATACATTCTGACCTTGCACGTTTGGGTTTTCTCCATACCCTTGAATGTTTCCCTTGGAATTTACAAGGTAGTGTCCAGGTTTTTGGCTTGAGATGTAACATGATTCATCTTTTTCCTCTCTCCTGTATTGTGTCCTTGAGGAAAGAGATAATGTATTCTGATGGGTTGTTTTCTGTTTTGGGTTTTACTTTTGTATTTTCACAACATAAAGAACAATAGTTTGCACATAGCAGATGCTCAATAAATGCTTTTTAAATAATGAATGTATGATTTTAATTTCATGTAAATGTGAGGCTTGTTCTCTGGACTCCACTTTTCAGAAGAGTGAGTGGAGACAGAGGTCGCCTCTCCTTATCTGCCTCGGAAGCTTATTGAAAAAAGAAATGTGCGGCCCAGAAGAAACAAGGGTGCTGAGAGGCTCTAGGGAGAGCACCTTGGTCCAAAATGAAAAATGCAGAGGTTTATCCTTCAGGCTTGAGTAATAAATCCCTCAAACATTGAATTATTTTTCACTAGAAACAAGAAGACATTCTTTGAGTATTTAAAAATTCTTTAGATAGCAGCAGGTCATGGGAAGCCACGCAAAGGCTGCTCAGTACAGGAATCTGGTTCTGGGTGTCCCCCTGGGAAACCAATCTCCTGAGCTCAAGGAGATCCTCATCTCTGATTTTTTTCAAATAACCGCAAAGGAGACCTAAGTCGGAAGACTTAACCTCTCCTATGCTCAAGTAAGCCCTTAGCTGCAAGTGGAATTCAGAGTATTTCCACTTCAGAATATAACACACATTTTGGAGGAAATGGGGGATTGACTTAGCCTGGAAAGATAAGGCAGCAAGGGGATCTCAAAGGAGAATGGAGTTTTTAGCCTCTCCACACAGTGCATTACTAGGGAAATCTCCAAACATGTAACACATGCACTGTGGCTGCAGCAGGGAGCCCTGGCTTCTGCTTCAGCCCTGCTGAATTCCCCTCAGCACAAAGATAAATTACTTTCTTTTTTAAAAAATTTTAAGTTATGGGGTGCATGTGCAGGATGTGTAGGTTTGTTACGTAGGTAAGTGGGTGCCATGGTGATTTGCTGCACCTGTCACCCCCTCACGTAGGTATTAAGCCCAGCATGCATAAGCTGTATTTCCTGATGCTTTTTCCCCTCCCTCTGACAGGCCCCAGTGTGTGTTGTTCCCTTCCTGTGTCTATGTGTTCACATTGTTCAGCTCCCATTTATAAGTGAGAACAAGTGATGTTTGGTTTTCTGCTCCTATGTTAGTTTGCTGAGGATAATGGCTTCCAGCTCCATCCGTGTCCTGCAAAGAAGGACATGATCTCGTTCCTTTTTACAACTACATAGTATTCCATGGTGTATATGTACCACGTACCACATCTTCTTTTGCTTTTCTTTCTTTTTTTGTTTTTGGAGACAGAGTCTCGCTCTATTGCCAGGCTGGAGTGTGCAGTGGCACAATCTCAGCTCATTGTAACCTCTGTCTCCCAGGTTCAAGTGATTCTCCTGCCTCAGCCTTTGGAATAGCTGGGATTACAGGTGCACACCACCACACCCAGCTAATTTTTTATATTTTTAGTACAGACCTGGTTTCACCATGTTGGCCTGGATCTCCTGACCTTGCGATCCACCCACCTCAGCCTCCCAAAGTGCTAGGATTACAGGCATGAGCCACCGGGCCCGGTCACCACATTTTCTTTATCCAGTCTATCACTGATGGGCATTTGGGTTGATTCCATAGTTTTGCTATTGTGAATAATGTTGCAATGAACATACATGTGCATGTATCTTTATAATAGAATGATTTCTATTTTGGGGGGTATATACCCAGTAATGGAATTGCAGAGTCAAATAGTATTTCTGGTTCAGCGTCTTTCAGGAATCACCACACCGTCTTCCACAACGGTTAAACTAATTTACATTCCCACAAATAGACTTAAGATTACGCTACAAGGCTACAGTGACCAAAACAGCATGGTACTGATAGAAAAACAGACACATAGACCAACGGAACAGAATAGAGAACTCAGAACTAAGACAGCACATCTACAACCATCTAATCTTTGACAAACCTGACCAAAACAAGCAATGGGGAAATAATTCCTTATTTAATAAATGGTGCTGGGAGAACTGGATAGCCATGTGCAGAAAATTGGAACTGGACCCCTTCTTTACACCATATACAAAAATTAAATTAAAATGGATTAAAGTCTTAAATTTACAATCCAAAACTATAAAAGTCCTAGAACAAAATCTAGTAACACAATTCAGGAAATAGGCACAGGAAAGGACTTCATGGCAAAAAACATCAAAAGCAATTGCAACAAAAGCAAAAATTAACAAATGGAATCTAATTAAACTAAAGAGCTTCTGCACGCAGAAGAAACTACCATCAGAGCGGACAGACAATTTATAGAATGGGAGAAAATCTTTGCAGTCTATCCATCTGACAAAGGTCTAACATCCAGAATCTACAAGGAAATTAAACATGTTTATGAGAAAAAAAAAATTAAAAAAGTGGGCAAAGGACATGGATACTTCTCAATAGAAGACATTTATGTAGTCAACAAACATATGCAAAAAAGCTTAACATCACTGATCATTAGAGAAATGTAAATCAAAACCAAAGTAAGATGCTATCTCATGCCAGTCAGTGTGGCAATTATTAAAAAGTCAGGACTTTTTTACAAGCTGAGACATCACTTGTCACTGGTTAGTAGGTCTGTCGCAGCCACCACAAGACATGGCTATTCTCAGAGCCAGTCCTCACTTCAGATTTCATATCATTCCTACCTGTTTCCTACCTTGGCTCCATGTGTAACGGATTGCTTACCTCAGGAACATATATTTTCCCCCTCCTCTGTATTTGTGTAGAGAAATATGGAACATGTATTTCTAAAGAAGAAAAAATGATGTTTTTTCAAGTACAAGACCATTTTAATGCAGATTTAGAAAAGTAAAAGTAAAACTTACTCATGTGAACAGTTTGAACCTGCCACTACAGATAAAAAATTAAGTCAAGAATCATAACTAGCTGGTAAAGTAAACATGTACACAATTGACACATTATAAAAAAAAAAAAAATCAAGCAGCAGCTAGGAGCAGTGGCTCATGCCTGTAATCCCAGCACTTTGGGAGGCCAAGGCAGGTGGATCAACTGAGGTCAGGAGTTCCAGACCAGCCTGGACAACATGGTGAAACCCCATCTCTACTAAAAATACAGAATTAGTCGAGTGTGGTGGTGCATGCCTGTAATCCCAGCTACTTGAGAGACTGAGGCAGGAGAGTCACTTGAACCTGGGAGATGGAGGTTACAGTGAACCGAGATCATGCTGCTGTACTCCAGCCTGGGTGACAGAGCAAGACTCTGTCTCAAAAAAGAAAAAAAAAATCAACACACAAAGAAATTAACAATAGCTAAAACTCCACACAGTAGAATTGTTGAAAGTGAAACATTGAGCAAAGAATCACCTTATGATTAAACAGACAAAAAATAAACTTGATAGAAATCCTTTTAGATAGACTGAAAATAAGTAAAATTATACACAGTAAATATTGATGACAATATTATTTGTTAAAATATCAAAATATCCTCAGAAATTTAGATCTAACATTTTTAGACACGAAATTTGGACTTTGTAGCAGTTATGGCCACAAAAGATAGTTTACAATTGCATATGGGTAAAATTGATTTAAATTCAAATGAGACATTTTTTGTAAAATTTACACTAAAAGGATTGGTGCAGATGAAAACAAGTTTAGTGAAATAAATTTTTTTAAAAAAATTGAGGTGATTTAACTCTGGATACTAAATTGATAAAGGAAAATAACCTTAATGTCATTTTCTCCAGAAAATTTTTTTCAGTTAAAAAATTATCAGCACTAGTACATGTAAATACAGTGTTAAAATATACTCAGTCTAAGAACAGGCAGATGTTAATAACTGAGGTGCAAAAAGGGCCAGATGCACTTCCCATGTGGAGTGAGCACAGAGCCAACTTCTTGTACAAAACCAGGAGTCGAAAAACCCTTCGTACACTCTATGTTACCTTCCCTGATGCTTCTACTATGTCCCCCCTCAATGTTTGTCACCTCAGCCTCTGCTGGGGTGATCCCACTATCATGGATCCTCTCTCCAGAGAATATCCTTCAATGCCAAGCTTGCATTCTGGTAGATTGGTCTTAAATTCTGACACACACACACACACACACTCACTTTCAGCCTCACACATAAAGGTGTGGAGGTTGAAGAGGGTAACAGAGTAGTCTTCTGAGATGCAGTGAAGATAATTTATTTCTAGTCATGGAGTCTCATTTGAGTTTTACAACCCTACAACTGCAGTAGGCTCCAGCACAGAGAGTGATGAGACAGCCATCCACCCATCTCCCTCTATGAAGAGGAGAAACTGAGACTGGGGAAAGCCGGGTGACTCGTGGTGACTGGCATGACAAGTTGAGGGAGCAAGGGTAATGGAAACATTCATTGTCCGTTGCTAGTATTTCTATGGAAAAACAAATCAACATGGTTAATTACTCTTAGTCAGCCCTGCATGCAAGTTAAAGGCAAGAAATATTTTTCTTTCCTGCCTTTCCATTCCACTCCTCAGAGCTCGCTGACACTTCTGGCCCTAAGTGAGCACATTGCCCTGGCATCAGCATCCTGCCCAGGCCGCCCCTTCCAGCCAGGCACCACATGCTGGCTAACCCTCACCACATCCTGTTTCTCAGAACTATTTCTCACCTAATTCCCATGAGGTTGCTAAAAGTGCCTGACTTTCTGATTTATGAATCACTAATATGTTTATATGTGTTAGAAAATTTCAGTGTGCTACCTCTCCAAATGTTTTTGCATTTCAACACAAGACTCCTAAGAATAGTTGTCTACTTCAATTTTAAATTAATTTTAATTATTTAATAAAAAGTTATTGTGCTGGTATTAATGGCATGCTAATTATATTTGTAGGAGACATGAGGCAGGGAGTAATTGCTAAATTTGGATGCTAGACTGTAACAAAATAATTCTGGCAAAAGAAAAATATGTGTGTACATATGGGTATGTGTGTACATATATATGCATATATATGTGTGTGTGTGTATATATACATATGTATGTATACAGAGAGAGAGAGAGACAGTCATGCCTCATATCATACCAATTAGGCAACCAACAAACAAAATATTCAATTTCAGATGGATTACAGATTACAGATCTAAATGTTAAGAGTAAAACAATAAACGTTCTGGAAGAGCACCTTTGTAACTTCAAAATAGACATTTTTAAACAGGACACAAAGGCATCAAACACAAAGGTAAAAATCATAAACTACAGAAAAATTAAGAAATTCTGTTTCTCAAAAGACACAACTGAGTGAAAATGTAATCCACAGAGCAGGAGAACGTATTTACACTAAATATATTTTAAAAGGATTTAGATCTAGAATAGATGAAGTCCTAAAACAAATTGAAAAGACAAAGGCAAATACCTAATTGAAAAAATGCATGAGAGACTTGAGTAGATACTTCACAAAAGATAACATCAAGATTGCCAATAATCATGTGAAAAAAACATTCAACTGGATTAATCATTGGTAATTACTAATTAAAACCACAGTGTGATACCACAACACACAAGCTACAATAACTACAATGAAAAATTCTAAATGTGGCAGAGGTGGGGCAACTGGAAGACTGATACACTGTGCGTGGGAGATTTAATTGAGTCAACCACATTGGAAAACAGAGTAGCAGTGTCTACTGAAACTAAATATGTAAGTGAACTATTGCTTAGTAATATCACTTTTAGTTATATACCCAAGAGAAGTGCAAACGTATGTTCACCAAAATACATTTACTAGAACTCTCATAGTAGCATTATTCATAGTAGCCAAAGTTGGAAATTACCCAAATGCTCACCATCAGCACAATGGATAAGCATGGTATATTTTACACCATGGAATACTATGCAACGATGAGAACTAATGATCTATAAATCTATGTACCAAGATGCACAATTGTCAAAAACACAATATTAAACAAAAGAAGACAATATATATTTGTGATTCTAGACATATCCCAAAAGAGCAAAACAAATGTGTTACAAGTCATAGTAGAGGTTTCTCATGGGGAGATGGGTAATATCTGGAAAGGAATACAAAGAAGGGCTCTGGGGTGGTGTAAATAGTCTGTTCTTTTAGCTGGGTGCTGGATGCACAGGTGTAGCTGGTAAAAAAATTAGCAAATATATTCCTGGAATATGCTCATTTATATTTATGCATTTTACAGTGCATTAAAAATGTTTACAAATATTAAAGTAAATTTAGGCAGAAAATTATACCAAGTCCTTACCTGCATGTAAAAACTAATTGCAGACAGGAGAGATGCTGGCTTGAGAGCAACACATGGAAAAAGGCCTGAGGTTTTAATTGACTACAATCTCAATCCAAATCATGAGTAGAGTGTGGATGCCAAAATTAATTTAAAAAAAAAAAAGGTTCACTAGTATAAGAATTAAGTGTATTCAGTATGTAAAATGTTCTCAGCGACTATACAATACAGGCCTTTCATTTTACTTGTGAGAGAATCAGAGACCACAGAGGACTTGGTCCAATAAAATTTGGATTTTAAGAAAAAGAGTTAGAACTGAACATCCTGCTTTCTGACTTCATCACCCAGAGCACATTCCTTTAGATCTGTGCTTCTCAAGCCTTCCTGAGCATAAGAATCAACTGTGGAACCCTTAAAAAAAAAAAAAACTATATCGGCCGGGCACAATGGCTCACGCCTGCAATCCCAGCACTTTGGGAGGCCGAGGCGGGTGGATCACCTGAGGTCAGGAGTTTGAGACCAGCCTGGCCAACATGGTGAAACCCCATCTCTACTAAAAATACAAAAATTAGCCGGGTGTGGTGGTGCACACCTGTAATCCCAGCTACTTGGGAGGCTGAGACACGAGAATCGCTTAAACCCAGGAGGCAGAGGTTGCAGTGAGTCGAGATCGTGCCACTGCACTCCAGTCTGGGCAACAGAGTGAGACTCTGTCTCAAAAAAAAAAAAAAAAAAAAAAAAAATGATCAGGAACATTTTAAAAAAGTTAGACACACTTTAAAATCCACCAGATAGGCAAAAATATCAATATTTAGCCAAGAATGACAGCAAATCAGAACTCTCGTTTAATACTGATGAGAGTGTGCTAATAGAACCATCACAAAGAGCAGTGGCATCACCCCAAAACATTTATACTCTGTAGTCCAGCCATCTAAGGTGAGAATGCTTCCCTGTGTGTGTGTTTGGCCTATATAAAATCTATGAACTCTTACAGAGTAAAGATAACTATATATCAGGATGTCCCATACAACAATGTTGTAGCAAAAAGGGGAAGTAATGCAAAGGTCAGGTGGAATAAAGACACATAGTTAGATATAAGGATAAATCACACGTGTTCATATAATAAAATATACTACAGTTAAAAAGAATAACCTATGTATGTATTGTCATGAATCTGCCTTGAAAATATAATATTGAATGAAAAAGCAAGTTAGAAAACTTTCCATGTACTGTGTTTAATCTAAATAATGCAAATGAATGATACAGCTTTGCAAACATGTATAAACATATATTTTTTATATATATGCATATGTTATAGTTAAAGGGTACATATATAGAACTGGATGCACATCAAACACTTAATCGCTAGCTCTGGAAGGGAAGGGAATACAAATTAGGAAGGACATCACAGGGGTCTTAATTTTATCTATTATTTTCTTTGCCTCCAAAAAAGTGTAAAGAAAATTGGAAAAGTATTAACAGTTGCTCCATTTTGGTAATGGATGAGTGAGTATTTATTAATTAACTGTTTTTTTCTTTTATTAAGGGAAAATATCTAAATTCAGGAGCTTAGTGAGGACTACAAGGTTTCCAAACCTAGAGAATTTAAAAAGGAGCTTAAAGAAGTAGTATACAGCCGGGTGCGGTGACTTATGCTTATAATCCCAGCCTTTTGGGAGGCCAACGCGACTGCACACCTGAGGTCAGGAGTTCGAGACCAGCCTAGCCAACATAGTGAAACCCCATCTCTACTGAAAATACAAAAATTAGCTGGGAGTGGTGGCAGGTGTCTGTAATCCCAGCTATGTGGGAGGCCAAACCCAGGAGGCAGAGGTTATAGTGACCTGAGATCGTGTCACTGCACTCCAGGCCTGGGCGACAAGAGCGAGAATCTGTCTCAAACAACAACAACAACAACAATAAACAACAAGAAGTAGCATATTCATAAGCAGAACAGCTACTGCGGTAAGGGCACCCAAGCACATCATATCTGGAACAAGTGAGAGAACAAGGAGAAGGAAGAAAGGAGTCCATCAGCACAAATTCTCTGAGATGCTAGAACAACTGTCACTGACTTGCATTCTTTGTTTTTTTTTTTTTTTTTTTGAGACGGAGTCTGGCTCTGTCACCCGGGCTGGAGTGCAGTGGCCGGATCTCAGCTCACTGAAAGCTCCACCTCCCGGGTTTACGCCATTCTCCTGCCTCAGCCTTCGGAGTAGCTGGGACTACAGGCGCCCGCCACCTCGCCCGGCTAGTTTTTGTATTTTTTTTTTAGTAGAGACGGGGTTTCACCATGTCAGTCAGGATGGTCTCGATCTCCTGACCTCGTGATCCGCCCGTCTAGGCCTCCCAAAGTGCTGGTATTACGGGCTTGAGCAACCGCACCCGGCCGACTTGCATTCTTTTGCTCCAAGGTCCCTAATGAAAATCCATATATGGACATTAGAAGATTAACCTCAAATTAAGAAAGAATTCTCTAGCAATTATAATTTTGAAAAATTACTTGGCAATCTCAGGAGGCAGTAAGATGCTATCACTGAAGTTCGTCAAATCTAATGTGAATACAACCTGGTGTGAATACAGCTTTTGGACTTGAGTAATGCTTGGTTGGCATAGTTTGAGGTTTGGCTATGGGGAGAATGGCAAGCATGATAACACCGTTGACTCCAATAACAAGGCATTTTGCTGAGCATTTCAAAAACTCCCTTACTTAATTCTTAAAATAACACTAGAGGTTGGTAATACTTCATTATCCTCATTTTACAAATGAAGGTGAGCATCCCATGCTTGGTAGAGATTTGAATTCAGATTGTTCTGAGTCTGAGGTCTGAACACGTCATTAAGTTCCTTACGACCATTAGAATGTCAAGAGCTATGAAACCAAAGAACTAGATTTCTAGTTGTGAAATTTAAGGTTCACCAAGGATACATGTCTTGAAGATGTTAGGGACAATTCAGAGTCCCTGAAGACAAACCACTTAAAAGTGAACTTCAAAGGGCACTATTTGGTCTCGTAAAGTCTAGTTTTAATGCTATGAATGTTACTGATTCTACAGTATCATATAAAGTTGCATAAAAATAAACAAATAAAATCTGACAAAATGATAGAGGGATTTGTACAAAAGAAGTAATGAGTACAAAGCCCAGTTACGGAGACATTCGGTGTCTGTGGGTGTGGATGTTTCACCATTTAGTGATCCCATGACTCTACACAGTCCACATTTTCAATGTACCCCTTACTCTACTCCTGTCATATGCTCAATCCTTATCACTTGAAAAATCTGTGAAATATTCTATATTCTCATAGCCTCAACCAAACCCTTCCCACACAGCTAACTGCCTGGCATTCATTTTATCTATATCTGAATAAGAGAGAGGTAGATGAGTCAAATATGCCAGAATTGTAACCTATAGTGTGAAGGAAGTGTAGGTGTTTGCAACACCAAGTTTCGCTTACTCCCCTAGGCGGGGGGATGACATGGAATTTGTCCACTTAGCCTCGTGCCTATGTTGGTTAAGAAGGGTACTTCCCCAAGGATACTATGTCCAGGTAGGGGAAACAAATTACAAGAAAATTAAGCCCAGACCAAAAAGTACCTCTCATTGAACCCTCATGGCCATGCAGATTCCTCAAAGAGAACCTGAAGGACTCAATGAGTTCTGGTTCAGAGTTTGGGGTCAAGGGTCAGACCCACAACTAAAGGTGTTTTGTGAAGTAAGAGAAAAAATGGTGGGAAGGGGTGGGTGGCACAGTGGTGATGTGGGTGCTGCCATGTCTCAGCCACATCCAGTGAAAAGCTCATCACTAGTGTTCTGGGACAGCCTGAAGGAGGACAAATGGGAGCAAACACAACCTCTCCAGCTCAAGAAGCTCCCTTAGCACTGCTTCTCTTGCCTTCCTTCCTTTTATCTCTCTCACCTCCACGGTGATTAGGATGCTCACTATGTTAGAGTTCATTCAAATGACTTTGCTAATGAAGACTTAATTTCCCCCAATGTGTGCATGGAAATATAATCAGGGTAGCTATTGGATCCCAAAGTTTTGGTCTCCAAGGAGTAAATCTCCAGACAGCCACCGAAAGAAGCCAGTTGGTCAGAGCCCAGAGAGGTAGCTGTGCAGAATGTTCAGGGCACTCTGGACCTTTGGGCTTCTCTGTCCAGGACAACTCTCAGGCCATCATGGTTGAAATGGCTCTTCAGCAGGGATTTCTACTAAGCCCAGAGAGCAATCAGGACTGGGTGCTGAGGAGATTTTATGCATCTGAGCAAGAGCAAATGAGAGAGAAAAACGTTCTTGGCAGGAGCTTAAATTTCTGATTCTGGAAAAGGATTCTACTCAAATTTCTGAAAATTACATAATTTTAAGTACAAAGTCCAGGCTGGGCATGGTGGCTCATGCCTGTAATCCCAGTATTTTGGGAGGCTGAGGTGTGTGGATCACCTGAGGTCAGGAGTTTGAGACCAGCCTGGCCAACATGGTGAAATCCCATCTCTACTAAAAAATACAAAAAACTAGCCGGGCGAGGTGGCGGGCGCCTGTAGTCCCAGCTACTTGGGAGGCTGAGGCAGGAGAATGGCGTAAACCCAGGAGGCGGAGCTTGCAGTGAGCTGAGATTGCGCCACTGCACTCCAGCCTGGGCGACAGAGCAAGACTCCATCTCAAAAAAATAAAAAAAAAATACAAAAATTAGCCATGCGTGGTGGCATGCACCTGTAATCCCACCTACTTGGGAGGCTGAGGCAGGAAAATTGCTTGAACCCAGGAGGCGGAGGTTGCANAAGACTCCATCTCAAAAAAATAAAAAAAAAATACAAAATTAGCCATGCGTGGTGGCATGCACCTGTAATCCCACCTACTTGGGAGGCTGAGGCAGGAAAATTGCTTGAACCCAGGAGGCGGAGGTTGCAGTGAGTTGAGATCACACCACTGTGCTCCAGCCTGGGTGACAGAGTGACGCTCTGTCTCAAAAAATAAAAAAAGTAAAGTAAAATAAAAGTACAAAGCTCTATGTCATTATTCATTCCAGAGAAAACTTCCCTTTGAACAAAAAAGAAGTACGAAGTCCTATGTAATTTTTTGTTACAACCCATCTATGAATTGAGGGCCTCGGTAAGCTCCATCTGAAACCAGCATCATGATATTTGCATACATAAGGAGAGTTCTGAGACTGGGTGCATACTTGTGGTTAAAGTCCCATTAGAATAGCTCCTGTATAGAATACATTGTACACACAGGCTGTAAACTCAGACAGTGATGGGAGAATATCAAGGCTAGGAGCCACACGCAAAGACACTTGCAGGCATGTGTCTGGAGCAAGTAAACCTCTGAGCTTCAATTTCTTGTCTGTAACAATGAAAGAGTCGTAATTACTCTAACCATCTTAGAAAGGTGACTAATTGTGGCAATCAAATAAGGTAATTTCATTGTTCTCCCCAGACTGCTAACTAAATGCCATAGACTGGGTGACTTAGACAAAGATATTTATCCATTTTTCACAGTTCTGGAGGCTGAAAGTCCAAATCAAGGTGCCAGCGACATGGTTTCTGGTGAGGGCTCTCTTCCTAGATTGCAGACGACCATTGTCTTGCTGCAGTCTCACATGGCAGAGAGACGGAGCTCCTTCTTGTCTCTTCCTCTTCTTATAAGGGTGCTAATCCCATCATGGGTCTCCTCTTGGGACCTTACCTAAACTGAATTCATGTCTGAAGGGCCTAACCCCCCAATACCATTATGATGAAAATTAGGACTTCAGCATATGAATTTGAGGGGGTCACATTCAGTTCATATCAGTAATAAAATGAAAGTTTTTTTAAAGTTATTTAGAACTCTGTAAATCTACTTGGTATCATTACCACCATTACTAATATGAGCTTCATATAATATGTTAGAGCCTGATACAATATCCTGTAATTTTTTTTTTCCTTAAGGATGATGGCATTTTAAGGAAACTTATAAACATGCCCTAATCCCTGTCCCCATCCCTACTTTCCACATGAGAAAACAGAGAAAGCTGGGAAATCTGGGTATAAATTCTACCTTCATATTTTAATAAGTATTATCCTAGAACAAGTTATTTCACCTAAGACTTTGTTTCTTCATTTTAAAAGAGAGACAATGCTGATAACACCTACTTTGTCAGAGCTGTGAAGTTTAAATCACACAATGTATGTTACATGCATACATTAGTCCATATTAACACAGAGTAATAGCTGGATATTGTTAGTGTTAAATGTCACTGAATGTTAAATGCTTCTGTTATGTTTTGTTATTATTAATGTTATTGTTAATCACAGAGTTGGACTACATACCACGTCTCCTGACATCTGGTGTTCTTCAGAAAAAGACAGCATTCTAATCTAGCAAAGCCAATTAAGACTAAGAACAATTTTTTTCTTAATGACAAATCTTACTAGGTCTTTTGCAGCTGTGTTTTTTCCATCTAAACAGTAAAGTTGAGTGCAGGAGAAAGCTAGTTTCTGGAAGCACCCATTAGAAGGACAGTAAGTAGAACAGGACTCAGGTTACAAAGCTCAGTAGGTTTTAGTTGAGCCTTGTTGCTAAGATACCTGTATTTTCCCGAAAACCAAAGGCAATATAAAGTCTGGTTTGAAGCCATAGAGAAAACCACCACCAAAAAATCAAAGTATGAGTGCCCAGTCAGAACCGGTAGGGTTACCACTGAGTGCTCAATGACCAAGTTCTCTGCTAGAGGGAGACTGAATGTTTGCCTCATTCCCAGGCTTCCTCAGCCTAAGTAGAAAAAGTTAAAGGATTAGCCCTGATGAATGACTGATGCTCTCAGCAGGCATGGGCTCCAAGCCAGAAATCAGCCCTATGTACGGACAGCAGCCGTGTCTGGGGTTGCTGGACGTGGCTGATAACAGGACCGGAAACCCATCAGAGACACCCACCCCCTTACCTCTGGGCCTCATCAAAATTACCTGCCAAAGAGACTCTGCTCCAGACCAGCACCTTGTCAGCCTGTTTTGTAATAGAAAACAGCTGTCCCTGTTGAGAGGGAGAGGTGGAAAGAGTGAAAAGAATGGAGAAAATGTACCATTCATAACTTTTCTGGTTGTGCAGAACTGAAAGTTGCAATCACAGGGCATATAAAAATGGGAAATTCTAGGAACCCTGTGGGAATGAGAGTATCCTCCTCTGAAGGGGCTGATAGGAAATCACAGCTACTGAATTTAAATCAAAGATGACTGTTGATCCTTAATAATGGATTTTGAGTAGAAGCTGAACACTGCTTAGCAACATCCCAGGGATAGCAGAGGCAAAGTGGTAGAGAGTTTTAATCAGGCAATTCAGGTAGGGAGTAAAATACTCATTGCTGCTTCTTCCTGTTTGTTGCTGTAATCTAGTGCCTAGAACAATGCCTATTGTGTGGCATTGTGCTCCATAAATACTTGTTGAATGAATAATTAATAAAATTTATGACCTGCATTTTCTAAGGCTGAGCAGAAAGACTTTTTTGGTTCATTTGATCACAATTTGACTCAATGTTCTGTCACTTACTAGCTCTGCTGTCTTACGAAAGTTCCTCAATATATCCAAACCTTAGCTCATTTTTCTATAAAATTGGGCTTGAACAGTTACCTTATATAACTCTAAAGATCACTATATTAAATAGAATGTGTCCTTAAATATCTTTCATGAAAGGTAAGCTCAGTAAATGATAAAAGTGATCATGAACTGTGTGATCATTCGATCCCACAGTAGCTATTAATGTATATAAATGATGCCCAGATTTACCAGGACAGGATAAAAGTAATACCACAAATAATAAGAAATGTTAATATCAGACTGTTACCTTGTTCATAGTAGCCAGAGGGGGCCGGGCACAGTGGCTCAAGCCTGTAATCCCAGCACTTTGGGAGGCCGAGACGGGCAGATCACGAGGTCAGGAGATCGAGACGATCCTGGCTAACACAGTGAAACCCCGTCTCTACTAAAAAAATACAAAAAACTAGCCTGGCGAGGTGGCGGGCACCTATAGTCCCAGCTACTCGGGAGGCTGAGGTAGGAGAATGGCGTGAACCCGGGAGGTGGAGCTTGCAGTGAGCTGAGATCCGGCCACTGCACTCCAGCCTGGGTGACAGAGCGAGACTCCGTCTCAAAAAAAAAAAAAAAAAAAAAAAAAATAGTAGCCAGAGGGAAGGGTCCTTGCATGTTTCAGCGACATCCTAGTTATTTACATCCAGAAGAGGTTTCACTAGGCACATTATATAAAGAGCTCACCAAGAAACAGTGGGTTGAAGAGACCTTGCACGGCCAGCTAACACCAGGGACAAAGATCTTGTGAAAGACGAGAAGCCAGTTGTGACAGAGGCACCATCAGCATCACTGGTCCTTGCATTTATAAAGAGGCAATTTAGATTTTCAATTAGATCAAGTTTTCTGACTAATGAAATAATCTCTCTGTACAAGCATACACGCACACATGCAGGTACCCAATATATACAGAAAAAAAGAGTTAATTCAAGAATAGGAATGGGATTTAAGATCACTCAAATCGAGATCTTCAAAATTCGAGTATACGTATTTCACTCATAACAGGAACAGGAAGCTGTGAATAAGGAGCAGTCATAAAACAAGAAAGATGTCTTTGAAACCAAGATTATAATTGCCATCTACATGCAGTTGCTTGCTCTCTCTATATCTCTTTCTCTCTCTCTCTCTCTCTCTCTCTGAAACTTCCATATGTCTTCTATTAACAGGACACTTAATTCCTGGTGACGTATGTATCAAATTAGAATTCTAGCCCTTCTATATAGTTGCAGGTTGTCTATCATCTCTCCCTGAATGTTTCCAAGTCCCTCACCTGCAGTTCCCTGTGGCTTGTTCAGTAAGAATATGCCACTCAGCTTTTCTAATGGGTCTTCTGGTGGCCCTTAGTGATGAGATCACTAAGGATATACTTTAGTGTTGAGAGACTCATCTTGGGCCTAAACAAAGCCCACCTTCTGATGTCAGAAGGGGCATGTAGAAGTGAATCAGCACTCTGTCCTATCAGGCTTTCTCGTCATGAAGAACAAGAGGTCAATAGCACTGTCCTTGCCGTGCACACTCATATTCCTCTGAAGCCCCTTTGATATAATAACTCAGCTAGTTCTGTCTGCCTCTCAGAGCATGGAATCTGTCCTACCAACGGGGAGATTGTGTGTTTTGAAAAAGCTCCTGTGGGTGGTTCTGATATGGAACACCCCACCCTTCCAGCACTGGATTGAGAACGAGGAGTCAAAAGGCACACTGAATGGTGGATGTGACACTTCCTACCTAGATCTCTTACTTCACAGAACTTATGGAAAAGCAAGTTTGGAAATGAATGAGCCCAGGATGAAAATTTAAGTCTCTGTAAAACATCTTTCATCTACGAAGAAACAGCTTTTTCCTTTACCAAAGTTATTTCATATACATATGTCTTCATTATGGTCATCTGGGTATTTACAAGGAATACCACGTCCCTTGCATTTCAGGTGTGTTGTAGATTAAAGATTATATTATTTTCCTTTTATCCTTATCATCTCCTATACAATAATTGAAAAGGAAGTAATACTGCAAACTCTCAAGTCTGTTGTGAGGATCAATTTACTTATATTACATAAGATATCTAAAACAATAAAAGGTGCTTAATATATAAAAGCTATTATCATAGTTAACTTTTCTTTTAGTCTTATGACTACATTGTGTAGTAAATATTGTATAATCTGCATTGTGTCGTCATACAAAAATGCCATCTTCACAATACATTTCTAATAACCTGGAAAGCATTCTGTCATTTTCTTAATATTGGCGTGATTCTTGGGTTTGTTTAAAAGGGATTAGAAGAGATTCATTCTCCCCGTCTGTACTAAAAATACAAAAAAGTAGCCGGGCGTGGCGGCGGGCGCCTGTAGTCCCAGCTACTCCGGAGGCTGAGGCAGGAGAACCCCGTGAACCCGGGAGGTGGAGCTTGCAGCGAGCCGAGGTCTCTCCAGCCTGGACCACGTGGGGAGACTCCGCCCCCGCCCCGCCCCCAAAACACTAAGGCGATTCATTCTGTGTTTGGTCTCTTTTCTCCCCTGTTTGAACTTGTCACAGCCCTTTCCCTATAGTGAATCTGATTGCTAGGAAAGAGTCCGTTGTGAAATATGTCTCAGTGTTGCATTTATTTGCAAGATATTCAGCTTTACTCCACGCGTTGGCATTGTTCTCTCTAATGAGATCAATGTATGGCCACACTGAGTCACTGGTTCCTTCCCTTCTTCCAAAGAAAACAACGGCCATTCCAAGGAATTCTTTTCTTTGTTAGTTTTTAGCCTCCTATTTCATTTCTATTATAAATAGCATCAATTATCTGATGTGTAGCTGACAGAGAAGTTGGCCTCCCACGAATCATTTAATTCAGCTGATTCGGCAAAACATTTGGCGAAGAGTGTGCATGCGTGTGTGTGCGCACAGACTCCAACGCCTGAGTTTTAATATAAGCTAGATAAAGGCCATTTGTCTCCGGATTAATGATAAACAAGATTAAGAACACAGTTTCTAAGTTTTGTTTCATTTGGGCCTTCTCGAGCTGCACTTAGCAGATGCTAAGTTATAATGACCTTTGGAAAGTTCACAAGTTTCCAGGGGTCCAGGATAGTAATTATCTCTTAATTGTAAAAACAAGTGCTGCTGAAGAACATAAGGTCAAAGGAAAATCAGGAATCAGGACTTTGTACAGAAAAAAAAAAGTGAATACAATAATGTTTATTCATTTATGAGTCACTCATTCATGATTTTCTTTTATAATATCGTCAACAGAAATAAAATGCCTTATGTTTAAATTTTCGCTGTGCTTGTATTTCAGCATCATCAAGAGCTACTACTCCTGACGTTTTCATTTTACTTTCCTCGGATCTGCCTAAACTCAGTGTCTCTCCTAGAAAACCAGTCAACTCATGAAAAACTGTTTGTAAGGAAACATTCTCGACACAAATAAAAATAAAGGTTTGAGATGATAAATATGCTCATTACCCTGATCTGATCACTATACATGATACGTACGAAAACATCACTATGTACCTTGTGAATGTGTATAATTATTATACGTCAGTTAAAAAAGGGAAAATGTGTTGTGCTTAATTATAATACAATTTAAACAGATTGATGAGAATTCAGATGTTTTCACTGATGTGAATATTAGTTAATGGAAAAAAGACTCATAAAAACTGTTCCATACTTTTTTTACCCCAAAGAGTTAATCCATGCTGTTATAGCTACTACCCTGTGAGACATACAAATGCTTTTCCAACTCATTGATTTCAAACCAAAGGGCAAAATATACATGAGTAATGATTATCTGCAAAACTCTCCTCAATGTGAATATCAGTATTTACGTGTTAATGTCAGTTACAAAGATCCCTAAGCAGAGATTTGGGATGCTTTATATTCATGAATCAAGCTTTAATTCAGGAGTTCAAGATACCGCAAACTGGCCAAGTGTGGTGGCTCATGCCTGTAATCCCAGCACTGTGGAAGGCCAAGGCAGGTGGATCACTTGAGCCCTGGAGTTAGCCTGGGCAACATGGTGAAACCCCCCCATCTCTACAAAAAACTACAAAAATTAGCCAGGCGTGATGGCCTATGCCTGTAGTCCTAGCTACTCAGGAGGCTGGGAGGATGGCTTGAGTCCAGAAGGTAGAAGTTATAGCAAGCCGTGAACATGCCCCTGCACTCCAGCACATGTAACAGAGCTAGACCCTGTCCCCTTTCCCGCTCCCAAAAAAAGAAAAAGAAAAAAATCACAGAACTACATTACTCCATATATGTTTGTGTACAATTTACTTTTAATGTAACAACTTCTAGTTTCCCAATAAATTGAAATCCTACACCGAAAAAATAAATCCAGCAACTCACAATTATGTGTTTTAGCTGGCCAAGCATGTTTGTCATTTTAAAATAAAATACAGTGTTGAAAAAAAAGTTGTAGTATCCTGGCAATTGTGTTTCAGTATTGTAATGTGTTGGTATCAGAAGAGATTGGGTAGATTTCAGCACGTTAAGTTACATTTTATTATAGTTCATGACATTTAAGAAAAAATTAACTGAAAATGCCATTTTTCTTGTTATCAGCATGGCAAGGCCTCAGTATAATAAGTACCATGAATTCTCTTATTGAGCACTTACTGTGTGCCAGTCAATTAACACTGTTGCCACGTAGTCTTTTAACATCCCTATGGTGTAGACAGATTGCTTTTATTTACATTTACAGATGAAAGTGCGTTTTGGAGAGGTAAGGTAACTGTACTCAAGTTTAAAAAGAAGACAAAAGGTAGTAAGTACAGTAAGTAGAGGTGCTGAGAATTAAACCCAGCAGCATATGACGCCTTAGACTATGATAACCTCTCTGCTAGTCTCACTTGCACAAGCTGGCAAAAAAATAAACCAATACAAGGAGCAAAACTAAAACCAAGAGATCTCATGCACACAAGATGTGCACATAGAAACCTATGCTTAAGGAATCATCATACACTAAAAGGCCATACGTTTCCAGGTATTTTTCCCGAAGAGTTGACGGAAATGTATCCTTTGAAGGGTATAATGTGCCACCAATCTTTACCATTCTCCTCCCTCCCGTTGTTCTAGTGTCTTGTGTTTTGAGGCGAGTATGCTGAACCAGCCCTCTGAGTAGCAGAGTCTGTAGGTAAAACACACATTCATATCATAGATCCTCGGGAGGCTGTGCACCAATGCATCCATTCTTTTACATGCTAGATCAAAGGCTGTAAACATTGATGAAGATGAATGTGATCATCTTAGCAATGCTGACATCTACGAATGTGGATGAAGATCAAATTTGCTTAGAGTTGTCTTTCTTTAGCTCTTTCTTTCTTAAAACCTATGCTTGGAGTTTTAAAAGAGTTCAAAGCAAAAGTTAAATAATTTTATATGAGTTCTCATCCAAGATAAGACCAGTAGCATCACCAACACAATCAAAATGACCCCAAGCAATGTTCCCTTTGAGAATTCTTTTACCACAAACTTTTAACCCTCATGTATTTCAGAGGAAAACATTTTGTTTATACTTAGTTCAGCAAACGTGACTGAGTAAAACTGATGGTTCTTTAAGTTGTTTCAGTAGATTTGATTTTAAATAAAGATGCTATAAATTAAGAAGCCTTTTAAAATTCAACTTTCTAAAGATGTCACATTTTACTGGGTATGTTAAAAATCAAAGGAAATGTTCTAAATAATATTTCAACTTGCAAAAGATGTTCAACTAAAAACCTGATGGAAAATAGCTAAGCATAGACAGCTTTACAGCAGAGGGGAGATGAGGCAGGGCTTGTCAGGACTAAATGAGCTATGAACATCATTCAAATGTGGGTTCCAATCATGGCTGCACAATTGCCTTCTATGGGACCTCTGCTCATTATCGACTCAGAGGTCAACTTTTAAGAATGTATAGAAGATTAAATTGAGATAAGATATGTAAAATGCCTGGCACATCGATCACACGGATGTATAAATTAAATGTACTACTATGACCAACTAGAGTTCTAGACCAATAGAAAGTGTGATACTGAAACATACAAATCGGAGGGTAGCACATAACAGTTCAGCTGCTGCTTTCGACAGTTTTTAGCATGCTGCTCAGGAGGTCGTCCTTGCAGCAGAATCATCACACATAAAAACCAACAATTCCAATTGGGAGAAAATTGACCCTGCTCTCACCCCTCCAACAGAAGGGTGATGGTTGTACCCTGGAAGGTGTCTGGTCACAGACGGAGAAATTTCTCTTAAAGTCTAGCTCATTTTTATCACATTAGATCCTAGAATGGAAATGGATATTCTTGTGGATAAGAGCATTGATTCTAGGTCTGCACTGCCAAAATTCAAATCATGGCTCCCTTCCTCAGATCCAGCTATATAATTTATAGGGCCCAATTCCAAATGAAAATGCAGGGTCTCTTGTCCAAAAATCAGGGGTAAAGTGTCATTACGAGAAAAAATTAAAATTGTAAATTATTAGCACAAATGTTACCATTCATCTTTACATTGTGCATACCAGTTTAAATGCAAATCTAAGACCATTTAACTTGTGTGCAGAATTACTTAAATTACACAATCTGTCTTCCACAATTCAGATATTCATGTGTTTTGTTTCTTTTCAGAACAGTGGAAACTGCACTTAACTAACTCAACTGTACTTGTCGATATGTGCACATTCTACCAACGCTTTCTACCTTTGGCTTAGTGATAAGTAAGGAAGGACGAAAAGAAAAAGGAATTACGGCTCGTCCTATCTTTCCCTTTCCTTCTATGCCATCATTACAAGCATAAGTAGTTGGCTACTACAGGGAAATAACATGAGTAAGCAGGGGTGTGATAAAATGTCTGAGCATTCCTTAGAGACATGCCACTGCCTTCTTTTTGTGTTCAGCACAAGTTCTGGTTTGAACAGAAAGTGCGGCCTCAGGGGGCTGCAGTGCCCGTGCTTAGTCACAGATCCACCGTGCTTACTTTGTACTTGCTTTGAGTCTCTCTGCACTCCCATGCATTGGGGATCCACTGGAGTTCTGTGTTCAAGGAACATCATCAACACTACATGTGGTTGGAGCAATAAAAAACAGCGGACATCCATATTGCACGTACTTCCTCTGCTCACACGCACATTCCTGTCACATTGAGCTTCAATTACAAAACACAAATTCAAAGATAAAATTATAACAACTTCCAAGACAGTAACAGCAGAGCATTAGACCAAACATGCAATCCTTCTGAGAATGGGGCCTCGTGTGATTGGACAGGCTAAACACCCATAAAGTCGGCCCTGCGCTTACTAATCGTGGGAGCTCAGGTATATTTGTAAACGTCTCTGTATCTCAGTTTCTTCTGTAATTTAGGAAAAGGAAAATGATCTTACCTATCCTATCTTATAAATTTGTTGTGAAAACAAGTTTACTAATGTATAAAGTGCTTGAAATAGTGCCTGGCACAATACAATTAATAGCTATTATTGTTATTGTATGATCATCATCATAAAGAATTTTTTTAGTGGGGTGGGTTCTGAAAGTTGTGTCCTTAAAACAGTATTCAAGAATAATCCTTGAATTTTATATATCTATACCATCCTTGTCCTCAAACTATCACAAGGTTTAAAAATTATTTTATAGTTTCTCTACATGAGCATGATTGACATTTCTGGCCGGATAATTAGTTCATTGTTGTGGGGTGTTATCTTGTAGATTATAAAATATTTGGCAGCAAGTCTGACCTCTATCCATGAAAAGATAGTGGTACCCTCTCTCCAGTTATGACAACGAAAAATGTCTTTGAACATTGCCAAACTCCAGGGGACAAAATCCTCCTCTCCAACCCCACTTTCCCATTGAGAACCACTGCTTTGTCATTACATAGTGTGCATCTGTCCAAGAACATTTAGGCTGTCTTGCCAAACAAGTACATCAAGGGCCAAATACCACCCCCACTCGCAAGCAGCACGCTCAAACTCTAACACAGCAGAACCCCAAAATGACATTCTCCTTAGGTTCACTGCAGCCCTATAGCAATCTGCCTTTTCTTCTCACTTACTGAGCAGGGAGATTCAAGCTGTTTAAAAAAAAAAAAAAAGTGGAAAGGTTCATTCAAGTCTGGGAACTGTCAAACCTCTGATAAGCCAGTCCAAAGAGACAGAAGTGAATTAGCTCTTGCTCCCAGGATGGGAAGCCCTAGGAGGTATTATTGTCTAGACGATGCTCCAGCCCCGCTCCCTCCTCCCCCGCTGCCGAGGACCTTGGCATGCCTCGGCTCAGACAGAGCCCTTATGGAAAGTAACATGAGGATTGTGCTGACTCCAGTGAGTTTGATTTATCAGGACTACTGGCATTTGCAAAAGCAAGTGGTCTGTTTGGATGAGATGTTTCCCAGGCAAAACGAAGAAAAAAGTCTGGCTGGATTCTCCCTGCTCTTGGAACTTCTGAATGTCATTGATGCTTTTCAGCAGAGCAAAAACAAGAGGCATTTTTATCTGCAGGAGACTGTAGGTGTCCCAGGCATGTGTGGCCCCCAACGCGCATCACCTCCTCAAGCACTTTTGAGTCCTTACACCAAGAATGTTAACAAGCCCACACTCTACACTGCTCAACTCTGCTTGCTCTGTAGCCTTCCTCACCACACTCTCCTCCTCAGGCCTCCCTCCATTTCCCCTCCCCCAACTCCAGGTCCACTCCCATCTGTTTTCTGTTAAGAGTTCATTTTCAGAGTGCAGGCTGGTGGAATTCGGAGTTCAGACCCCCTCGAGTGATGAGAGTCCTGGGGCTGCTGAAGGTCCCTTCACGCGGTCCCTGCCACTTCCCCCTCCTTTCCCTCCCTATGCCCCATTTGCCCTTGTGCAATAACATGCTGGAGCCCACATCTGTTTTCAATTCCATGTTCATTTGAACTGTTCTGGGAAAATGGAGGCTCTCACTAAAGGCTAGGGTCTTAAAGCAACAGCATGAATGCAAACAACTTCATTGGACCAACAAAGGAACACACATATATATCTATCTCCTTCCATATGCAAGCTGGAGCTTTTTCATGGAGGATCTCTCTGTCTACACTGGTTCCTGGGTGAGGTAATATATAATTATGGACTCTAAATTCCTTAATTCTTGGTTCCGATGGTCATCTCTTGCCCAATTTCCAATGTGGGAATGTTGCCTGAATTCCATCCACAATCTGAGTTAACAGAGTAGACGTTCCCAGACTCCTGTCTTTGGCTTCAGCTCATTGTCTAATCACAACAGGAGATTTTTTTTTTCTCATTGGAAAAATAATGTAGGGGATTTTATTTTCATTATTTGTCTCTCAGTTTATTGTCAGAATAAAAGATGAATAATACACAGTGGGTTTCTTTTAGCAGAGAAGACTAGTGGTATGCTCAGCCTTCAAGCAGAGCATACAGATGACCTTCTACAGAGAGGCGATGGTACATCCTCAGCCAAATATCCTGCTTCTTCTTGAGAGAAGTCTATTTGATCATAGTTAGGAAGCCATTACCTATATCTTACAGGTCACTGCTAAGTTGTGGAAAGAATTCATTTAAAAAGCTTCAGAGTCCAGAAGATCCTGGAAAAACAAGCTCTGTCATCATAAAAAAAAAGCCCTAGTGATAGGAAGTTACCATAATAAAAAGAATTTGTTCTTTCAGGAACTAGGGAACTAAAGGTTGTTTATTTGTCATTATGGAGAATATAAATGCTTTTATTTCATCCCTTCTCCAAAAACAACCTGAATGTTGTATGCCCCTGAATCTTTTGATGAACACATGAGTCACAGGTACAAGTAGGAGAAAATTATTCACTCAAAAAGTATTCATGTTAATTTAATATTCATATATTCCACATCAATAATGCAACTTTCATTTATTATGTACCTTATATATAACAATATGTAATATTCCACCCTGACAAATATTTGTGGAATAATTATACATTCATATGTCTTATAGGCTATATATGTATATATACACATTATTCAACAAATATTGAGACAGTATATATTAGTAACCCTAATGTATAATAAACTATATACAGTATGTAGATATTATATGAATAATGTAAATATATGCAAACATGTTAAAATGATGCATATAAAATTAATGTAAAATTATATTCTAGAATGTATAGAATAATCAATATATAATAGATTCATATAGGCTACTGACATTCATTCAACAGCGATTTAAGGCACTGTAGCTTGGTCGTTTAGAATTTGGGCTCTGGTATCTGATTTTTCAAGTTCAAATCTTGTTCAAATCCACTTAATCATTGTGTGACCTTGGCAAGTTACTTCACCTAGCTGGGTCATGATTTCCTCATGTGTGAAATAGACATAATGATATTAGCTACCCAAAAGGGGTCTTAAGAGATTTTAATAAGTTAATCCCCCAAAAATTCTTTAGAGAACTCTAGCATGTGGTTAGAGTTTGATCAACATTAAAAGTTATATGCTCCATCTGGGCAATGCTAGAGTTATGGTCTAGTGAGGGAGGGAGACAAGCACTAAAATGGGGGTGAAGAAAGTGAAACAAGTGGTAAAGTAGTAGGTGCCACTCATGGAGGAAGGAGATGAGGAGCTTTCTTTCCAGCCCCAGACTCTTACAAGAGAGTTCAAGAAAGGGTTCCCATTTACTGAGAAGTAGAGTTACCACTGAGTTGACATCAAGAACCAATATTATTATCAACTTTCTCAATTTTTTATTTGGTTTTACATCAGTCTAGAATGTAATTGGCTTGATTCTCACCCAAAGTTAGTAGGTTTTGAGAGAAGAAGGATTTGGGCATTTAAAATATCACCCACTAGATTTACTACTTCCACAACAAACCCTACATGTAAAGCTGCTACAAAAAGAATTTTACATAGTGTCAACTCTAAAGGTTTTAACCTAATTTTAGGTTGGTATTAAATTTGAAGCCTCAATATTTTATTAAGGAGACTCCCCACAACCTTAATTCAGCCTTTGGCTGGAACTTCAGTTGGATTCAAGAAAGCCTCTTTCTCTCTAATAAAAAGCTTATAAGTTGGGTTTCTATAAATAATGTCATTTGATTTTCATTCACTCAATTTCCCAGCTAGCTCAGGTATAATTTCTGATATAATTTCACCTATTATAATCTCAATCCCCTTCTTAGACCCTGCTCACTTTAACCTGTAAATGATCCAGAGGGTAAAGGGTACAAAGGTGTACAGATGAAAAACAAAATATTTTTTCAGTCCCAGGACCTGTTTTAGCTTCTGGTATCTTATCCCAGAACTCATATTTAACCAAGACTTAATAAAAATGAATCTAGTTCTTCATCACAAAGTCTAAAGAACTTTGAAACTCCATATATTTTAAAAGAATCTCTTAACAAAGGACAAAATGTCCTTGAAGAAATAGTTGCTTAATGAGTTCTTCAAAGGAAAAAACTTCCATATAATCTCTTTTTTTTAATTAAGAAGAAGCAAAGTTAAAAAAATAAATAAATAAAACCTCCCAGATAATGAAAGGAAAAAACGTTGGGAAACAAGACCATATTAAATTTGCCCAGTGAGGTAGGAAAATTAGGTTCATAGGGGAAAAAGTAATGTCTCAGATCTACAACTATTGATCACGGTAAGTTTGAAGAAGATGAGATCAGACAGGGTTAAAAGATTGTTGACTCAAAAAGCAAAGCAGCAATATAACAAGTGTGTTTTGAAAAAAAGACCTGGGTTCAAACCTCAGATCTATCTTTTACTAACTATGTGACCTCGAGGCATGTGCCTAATAAAATGAACTTTAGCTTCCCTGCTTATTCCATGTCACCTGTTTGGCTCCTTGCAATGATTGGCAATTGGTCTCATTAATCTCTGTGAACCATACCCAGCACATGAGAATTATGAAATGCATGCTACTTGTCCTCACAGGAAATCAACATGTCACAGTAGAAAGAGTACAGCATTGGAATTAGATAGATGGAGTTTCGGAGACATGCCATTCATTGACCTGCTGTGTAATCTTGGACTCAGTTGTCTCTTTTTAAAGAGGGGTTAATAATACTCACCAGGCATGACATTAATACAAATTAAATCAAATGACACCAGTCTCTGGCTCATAGTATGTATTCAACAGAGGGCGGAGATTTTATCACTTCCATGGGGCAGAACAGAAGAGAAGTTCCAGTATTACTTCTGACACTGCTTCATTAGGCCCCACCTCAGTGCTCTCCATGGACAACCAAGCGTGCTCAAATACTCCAGGATGGAAAAACTCAGTCAGGTGGAGAGGTGGGAGAGCTTTATAGCAATGGAAATTTAAGAAGATAAAACACTTCACCAGTGGGTGGCAAATATATAGATACCCTATTTCCCAAAATAGCTCTGGGCCTTGGGGTGCCGGGGTAAGCAGGCTACCATCCCACTTCCATAGCTGAAAGCAGAAGAATGCCTGCCAGGGACAGAAAAGCAAGAGAAACGTGTTTATCTTCCGAGGAATACTTACAAAATAATTGGTGAGGGGGGTCTTCTAGGGTTACATTGAATGTATAAACTGTTTATTTTTGTAGCACTGATTGGGAGTGCATGGAGAAGGGCTAATGCACTTGGGTTCAGTGTTTACTCCTTCTAAGAGGCTGTACCCAGGGTTCATGACTGTGCAGTCATCTTCTTTCTAAAATAGATATTATTCCCCAGTTTTTCTCCAATGATACCAAGCCATACCATCTCACTCCATTTCCCCTCTTTTTAACCCAGTGGGTACAAGTAGAAACCAGCAGCCCATGCCCACAAAAAATCTAGGGGAATATTCACATGTGGGTATCCTAAAAAGCCTCTCTTGTACTCACTCCCACTAATTGGTTGGAGGAGGGAGTGACTGTTTTCAATCAACTCTGCTTTAACTTGAACTTGTCCCTGCATCAAAACATAATGGGGAGGATATTTTTTCTCAAAAGATTTATCATAACTAATTAATCATCATGACCATAAAAATCTGTTCATTTTTGTGTGGCATAGAAATTATGTGATATCTGTCCAATAATGTTAATAAGAGTTACACTGAACGAATGCTGATTAGGCACCCAACGTCCTTCTGAGTGCTTTGTAGAGATTAATTTATAAATTCTTAGAGCAGTTATTCTATGTGATTTAACATTATTATCACTATTTACAGATAAGGTAACAGAAGAAGTACAGAGAGGTTAACTGTCTTGTGCAAGACACTTAAGAAATGAGAGGAGTAAACTATGAAGCTGCAATTTGGAATGCAGGCAAATCAGGTCAGGGCCTGCTATTTAAACCCTGCTGTAGAAGACTGCATTTTTACATTGACCGTAGAAATGTATTAGATAGAGGAGCATCGAGAAACACTGGAAATCCTGCAAACCCACGAGGTCTAGCTCTCAGCCCTAGGACGAAGGTCCATCTCCAGGTTTGTTCCTCCCTTGGGTATTGCTATGGTTTGGCTGTGTCCCCACCCAAATCTCATCTTGAATTGTAGCTCCCGTAATTCCCACTTGTGGGAGGTACCTGGTGGGAATTAACTGAATCATGGGGGCAGGTCTTTACCATCTGTTCTCATGATAGTGAATAAGCTTCACAAGATCCGATGGATTTTTAAAGAGGAGTTTCCCCACACAAGCTCTCTTCTCTTGTCTGCTGCCACATGTGATGTGCCTTTCACCTTCTGCCATGATTGTGAGGCCTCCCCAGCCAGTTGGAGCAAGTCTATTAAAATTCTTTCTTTTGTAAATTGCCCAGTCTTGTGTATGTCTTTATCAGCAATGTGAAAATGAACTAATACAGGTACACTGTCTCAGTCCTACAGGCAGTAACTTCTCCCTGGAGCTACTATTTCTGTGTTCTTTAGCCTCTCTTTTCCCTGTACGAGTCAATCCTTTGTCACTCTAGTCTCCTGTTAACCCCCTATTTCTATATAATAAACTGTCTCTGTTCAAATCCCTCATGCTTCCTGCCTCCCCAGAGGACTGGCCCCAAAACTTGCTCGGTGCCTCCTGTCCTCACTGACACTCTTGCTCAGTGTCAGCTGCTGTCGACTCCTCGCTGTTCCTCTGGTCTTCCACCTGTGTTCCCACCTGAGAGCTTTTGTACTTGTTCTTCCCTGGAAAGACTTCACACACACACACACACACACACACACACACACACCCCTCTTAGATTCGATAAATGAATGTATTGAATTCACAGGATACAAAATAAACTGACAAAAATCAGTAGCGTTTCTGCACACCAAAAATGATCAAGCTGAGAAGCAAATCTAGAAGGCAATATCATTTACAATAGCTACAAAAATAAAACACAATAAAATTAAATACCTAGGAACATATTTAATTAAGGAAGTGAAAGACCTTTGCAAGCAAAACTACAAAACAGTGATGAAAGACATTGTACATGGTACAGAAAATAGAAAGTATTCCATGTTCATAAATTATTCAAATGACCATACTGCTCAAAGCAATCTATAGATTCAATGCAATCCTTATCAAAATATCAATGTTACTTTTTTACAGAATTAGAAAAACAATCCTAAAACTCATATGAAACCAAAAAAGAGCCTAAATAGCCAATAAAATCCTAAGCAAAAGAACAAAGCTGAAGGTATCACATTACCTGACTTCAAATTATAATACAAGTCTATGGTAACCAAAACAGTATGGTACTGGTGTAAAACTGGACACATAAATCAATGAAACCAAACACAGAAACCAGAAATTAAGCCATATCTCTACAGCCAACTGATCTTTGACAAAGTAGACAAGAACATACACTGGGGAGAGGATACCCTTCTCAACAAATAATTCTGGGAAAATTGGAAAATTAGATATCCGTATACAGAAGAATGAAACTGGACCCCTATCTCTCACTATATACAATAATCAACTCAAGATGGATAACACACTTAAATGTAAGACCTGAAACTACAATAATACTAAAAGAAAGCCTAGAAAAAAATGTTCTAGGCATTATTGTAGGCCAGGGGTGTACAACCTTTTGGCTTTCCTGGGTCACACTGGGAGAAGAAGAATTGTCTTGGGCCACACATAAAATATAATAACACTAACAATAGCTGATGAGCTCATAAAAGTTACTAATGAATCATAATGTTTTAAGAAAGTTTAAGAATTTGTATTGGGTCACATTCAAAGCCGACCTGGGCTGCATGTGGCTCATGGGCTACAGGTTGAACAAGTTTGGTCTCGGCAAAGAATTCATGACTAGGACTTCAAACACACAAGCAACAGAAACAAAAATAAGCAAATAGGGCTTAATTAACTAAAAAGCTTCTGCATATCAAAAGTAATAATTAGCAAGGTGAATAGGCAACCTACACAATAAAATAAACTATTTGTAAACTATGCATCTGACTGGGGACTAATATCCAGAATTTACAAGGAACTCAAACAACTCAGAAAGAAACAAACAAAAACCAGAAACAATTTTATTAAAAAGTGGGCAAAGGACATGAATAGACATTTTTAAAAAGAAGACATACAAATGTCCAACAGATACATGAAAAACGTTCAACAATGCTAATCATCAGCAAAATGCAAATCAAAACCACAACGAGATACCATCCTAACTCAGAATGATTATTATCAAAGAGACAAAAATAACAGATGTTGGCAAAGATGCAGAGAAAAGGGAGCATGTATAACCATTGGTGGATATGTAAATTATTTCAACCTCTATGGAAAACACCGTGGAAATTTCTCAAACATCTAAAAATAGGACTATCCTTCAATCCAGCAATCCCACTACTGGGTATCTACCCGAAGGAAAAGAAATACTTGTATCAAAAAGATACCATCACTAGCATGTTTCTTACAGCACCATCCACAATAGCCAAGATATGGAATCAACCTAAGTGTCCATCAATGGATAACTGGGCAAAGAAAATGTGATACATATACACAACGGACTACTATTTAGCCATAAAAAAGAATGAAACTATGTCTTTTGTGGCAATATGGATGGAACAAGAGGTCATTATCTTAAGTAAAACAACTAGAAACAGAAAGACAAATACTGCATGCTTTCACTTAAAAGTGGGAGCTAGCTAATGTGTACACATGAACAGAATGTGCAATAACAGACAACAGACATTAGGAAAGGTGGAGGGGTTGGAGGAGGGCGGATGAAAGAAATTAATTAATGGGTACAATGTATGTTAGTTGGGTGATAGATACATTAAAAGTTCCAGGCTGGGCGCGGAGGCTCAAGCCTGTAATCTCAGCACTGTGGGAGGCTGAGGCGGGCGGATCACGAGGTCAGGAGATCGAGACCATCCTGGCTAACATGGTGAAACCCCATCTCTACTAAAATACAAAACATTAGCCGGGCGTGGTGGTGGGCACCTGTAGTCCTAGCTACTCGGGAGGCTGAGGCAGGAGAATGGCGTGAACCCGGGAGGCGGATCTTGCAGTGAGCCCAGATGGTACCACTGCACTCCAGCCTGGGGGACAGGGCAAGAGTCCGTCTCAAAAAAAAAAAGTTCTGAGTTCATCACTTTGCAATAAACCTATGGAACAAAATTACATTTGTACCTCTTAAATTTATAAAAATAAAAAATACAATACCAAAAATTCTAAAAAATTATGAGGTGGTTTGAATTAAGTGATGAAAATAACGTAAGAACATCAAGATGAATCAATAGAAAGTATCCAATCTGAAGAACCCAGAGGAAAAGAATAGCGGGGGAAGTATTGGAACAATATTAAATGTTCTAAAATATGATTATTTGAAATCTCAGACAATGAGGACACAGAATGGCAAAAAAACATTTTTCAAAGAATTAACAACTGAAGTTTACAAATTTGAAGCAATTCAGAAATTTAGAGAATGAAGAAATTCAGCCACCCAAAGGAGCTAAACATGAAGATGATCATACCTCAACATATCACACACAAAGTGCTACAAACCAATATTTTGAAAGCAGTCAGAGAAAAACAACACATTACATACAAGGAGAAAATGATGATTCAAATAACTATTAACTTCTCATCAGAAACAAGGGAGGTAAGAATACAGTGAAAAAAATTATACTGGTAATCGACAGATTAAATCAACCAAATAATTGATAAGACTTAAGAAAACTATGCAACAAAATATGTTTAACCTTAAGCTTAGATTTTTTTCAGATCATAAGACAATAAAGCTACCAAATCCAACAAAGGTAGACAATTACATTCTCACCTTCACTCTGTGTATTTGTGTTATTTTAAAACATTTTAAAGTAATTCATGGGTCAGTACAGAAATCATATGAGAATTGATAACACGTTTCAAATGAATTGTAATAAAAGCAGTGTTAAAGTTCTTAAAATGAAACGTATAGTCTTAAGTGTCTATTTTAGGGAGTAAAAGTATTTCTTAAAATGTTACTTCTACAGTTTAGAAAATTTGAGTAATTCCAAGAAAAATAGAAAGAAGAAAATAATAAACATGAAAGAATACATTAATGAAACATTAAACAAAACAAACCATCAAAAACAACACAAAAGATTAGTAGGAAAATGAAATACATAAAATGTTGACAGGATTGGTCAATGCAAAATGGAACTTTCAAGTAATTAATCTAAGAGTAAAAATGCACTATTCACAATAGCAAAGACTTGGAATCAACCCAAATGTCCATCAGTGACAGACTGGATTAAGAAAATGTGGTACATATACACCATGGAATACTACGCAGCCATAAAAAAGGATGAGTTCGTGTCCTTCGTAGGGACATGGATGCAGCTGGAAACCATCATTCTCAGCAAACTATCACAAGAACAGAAAACCAAACACTGCATGTTCTCACTCATAGGTGGGAATTGAACAATGAGATCACTTGGACACAGGAAGGGGAACATCACACACTGGGGCCTATTGTGGGGAGGGGGTAGAGGAGAGGGATAGCATTAGGAGATATACCTAATGTAAATGACGAGTTGATGGGTGCAGCACACCAACATGGCACATGTATACATATGTAACAAACCTGCACGTTGTGCACATGCACCCTAGAACTTAAAGTATAATGAAAAAAAATTTGATATAATTGCAGATGATATGGGTTTTTAAAAATTAAAAGACAATATAAAGAACATTAGTGTGTAATAAATTTGAAAACTTAAATGTAATGAAACTTTTACTAAAAAATTATTTTAAAACTCCTCAAGAAAACATTTAACAGACAAAACAAAATATACTCATTAACCATCAGAGAAAAGAATCCATGTAGATTCTACTTTCCACCAAGAAAAAGTAATAGAAGTAATTTTGCCTAGTCATCTGAAGCAAACAAACAAAAAGAAAACAGACAAAATACCTGGAACAATTGAATATCAGGCAACGAAAGATTATGATCTGTCAGAGGGATCTAGGAAAGCAATAAGCTGAGGTCTAAGACCTTCCTATCTTACTCTTTCGAGAGTGTGTCCCGGATTTAATTTAGGAAGAGGCAATCCAGATGAAGACTGAAAAAATCCTGAGTTGAGAAGACAGAACTGAAAATCTGGAATTATCAAAATGGCCGAACTTCCCAGGACAGAATACCAGAGAGGAGGGAGCCACACAGAGAGAAAACTAGAGACAAGCAGAAAATTATCCTTGATTATTCAAAAGAGCACTCATCAGTATATGTGTATGAGGAAATTACATGAGACAGGAGAAAGAGCATCCAAAATGATGAGAAGAAATAGTAGCTCACGTTCTCACTGTGTGGGAACACTGCCTGGATTGCTCCAGACAGAGAGAAAACCTTATAATTTATAGGGCATTAGGTAAAAGTCTCAGAAAGTCTTACCTCAACAGTGGAACATAACTAGGCCTAGATTAAATGCTGTTCTTTTCCTACCCAACAAATCTCCAAAGCAAGCAATAAAAGGATCAAACTGTTCACACGTATCTCAAGTCTCAAGATGAAGTTCAGAAATATTTAAAGAAAATATCCAGTATCCAACCATGTAAAATTTCTAAGACCTGGAATCCAGTTCAAGATTACCACACAACAAGAGAAGCAACTAAATATGACCCGAATGGGGAAAAAAATCAATCAATCAAATCTAATAAAGAAAATTGACATGGAATTACCATACAAGAATAACTGTGCTTCAAATGTTCATAAAGGTAATAGACACCTGAGATAAATAAAATGAAATCATACGTCTAGAGATAAAACTGCAATGTTGGAGAATAAAATACCTGAATGAAGTATGTTCTTTCTATGTCTAGTTTGTTAAAGGTTTTTATCATGAATTGATGTTGAATTTTATCAACCCCAGCATAGCAAAGACCAGATATGACAGAACCACAGCTAACATCATACTGAATGGGGAAAAGCTGAAAGCCTTTCCTCTAAGAACTAGAACAAGAAAAGAATGCCCATTTTCACTACTGCTCTTCTACATAGTACTGGAAATACTAGCCAGAGCAATTAGGCAAGCTAAGAAATAAAAGGCATCCAAATTAGAAAAAGGGTAGTTGCATTGTCCCTCCTTACGGATGACAAGATCTTATATCTAGAAAAAAATCTAAAGACTCCACCAAAACACACTTAGGCCTGATAAACAAATTCATAAAAGTTATAGGATACAAAATCAACATACAAAAATCGGTAGCATTTCCGTTATACCAATAATGAACTCTCTGAGAAAGAAACCAGGAATGCAGTGCCATTTACAGTAGCTGCCAAAAAACAACAAATAGTAATAAATTTAACCAAAGAAGTGAAAGATCTCTGCAAGGAAACCTACAAAATATTAACTTAAAAAATTAGATAGGACACACACAAATAGAAAGACCTTCCATGCTTATGGATCAGAAGAATTAATATTGTTAAAATAACCAAACTAACCAAAGCAATCCATGGATTTAATGTAATCCCTATCAAAATACCACTGTCACTTCTCACAAACCAGAAATAAATCCTAAAATTTGCATCAAACCAAAAAAGATTCTCAATGCCCAAAGCAATCCTAAGCAAAAATAACAAAACTGGAGATATCACACTACCTGACTTCAAAATTTATCACAAAACTATAGTAACTCTGCACAGTTTGTATTAACATGGTACTGATACAAAAACAGACACATAGACCAATGGAACAGAATAGAGAACCCATAAATAAACCCACATATTTACTCACAGTCAACTAATTTTTGACAAACTCACCAAGAACATACATTGGAGAAAAAACCATCTTCAGTAAATGGTGTCAGGAAAATTGGATATTCATCTGCAGAAGAATGAAACTGGATTACTATCTCTCACCATATACAACAATCAGCTCAAAGTGGATTAAAGACAAATGTAAGATCCGAAATTAAAAAACTGGAAGAAAACATAGAGGAAACACTTCAGGACATTTATCTAGGCAAATGTTTTATGGCTAAGACCTCAAAAACATAGGCAAGAAAAAAAAATTGAAAGATAAGACTATTTTAAACTAAGAAGCTTCCACACAGCAAATAATCAGCAAGTGAATAGACAATGTATTGAGCAGGAGAAAATATTTGCAAATTATTCATCTGACAAGGGATTAAAATAACAGTAATAAATTAACAAATACAATCAATAATCTCATTAAAAAGTGGGCAAAGGTCCTGAATAGACATTTTCCAAAAAAAGACATACAAATGGCCAACAGGTATATGAAAAAAATGCTCAACATCACTAATCGCCAGGGAAATGTAAATCAAACCACAAGGAGACATCATCCTACCTCAGTTAAAATGGCTATTAGAAAGACTGAAAACAACAGATGCTGGCGAGGATGCAGGGAAAAGGGAACAACAAATATGTAAAAATATTATGCATCAATTTAAAAATACACGGAAAGAGATTAACACAGATTAAATATCAAGATAAGTAATCTTGAAGACATTGTAAATATCCAAGTGATACACATAAAAGAAAAAATAATAATTTCTAAGATGAAAAAAGCATCAGTGAGCTCTGAAACAGTTTCAAGTAAAGCTAACAGATGTATCTTAAATTCCTGAAAAAGAAAGGTAGTGACAGAAAAAAAAATATTTTAAAAATAACAGTCATAACATTTCAAATTTTGAGGAAAACTGCAGATCCACAAATCTAAGACGCATAATCAATCTCAAGCACAAGGGTTATTTAAAAAACTACACCAAGACTGATCATAATCCAATTGATTAATACTAGTGATAAAGAGAAAATCTTAAAAGGAGCCTGAAGAAAAAGGAACATTACATAAAACATAAGGTTGACAGCAGATTTACTGTCTGAAACAATGCAAGCACAGAGACAGTACAGCGACATCCTTTAGGTACTGAAATAAAACACTCTAAACCTAGAATGTTGTGTCTAGAAAAAATATCTTTAACAGTGATACAATGTATTGTATCATTGTAATGTAATGTATCATTACAAGTTAAAATAATGCATCACAAAAAGACCTAAACTACAAGAAATGTTACAAAAAGTCCTTAAGGCAGATGAAAATGATAGTATATGGATACACGGATAAACCAAAGAAATAAAATACTATTTAATCCTAATTACATAGGTAAATATATTCCATTTTTTATTACTTAAAGATTTTTAAAAGATAATTGGTTGTTTAAATAGACAAATAAAAATATAACACAAAGTCTATAATGCATGTATAATTGAAATTCAAACTATGATAATAGAAAATAGATTAATGGTTCTCTGGGGCCTAGGTTAAGGTAGAGATTTGGGAAGCCAGAAAGATAAATTACAAAGGGACAAGGGCAAATTTGGGGAGATTACAGATGCTTTCACTATCTTAACCATGGTCATGGCCTCACAAATATACACACATATCAATCCTTTTTCTGATTTTACATTAAAAATAGAAGTCTATAAGCAAAGTCACTGTGTTAAGGTTTTCTAGCAAGTTCAATTTAACTATCCAGTAATAAATAGTCTCTATTTTATAAATTGTATCAGGAAATAGAAAAGGAGAGAATTATCCCCAAGTCATTTAACAAGGATAATATTACCTTGAAACCAAACTAGAATAAGGTAGCAGGAGAAAGGAAAAAGTTTATATTAGGTTTGGGGCAGATTTGGTACTTCGCTGGGAGTCCTCTGCTGAGAGAAAAGGACTATAAGGACATTCAACAGCACCTCCTGTGCAGTTAGATTTACAAGGGCCCCTGAAATCCACTGCTGGCTCTAGGGCAGGGACAGACCTCAGTCCCCCAACCTACATATGCCCCAGCTGGTCCACTCTTGGAGTTTACCAAGCAAGCAACTATTTAGAGACAATTTAATTGTAATGTGCCCTCATAGCTAAGTGGTCTTTTATTAGCCCAAATGGAGTCCCATGCGTCAGGAGGGGTCACCTTCTCCCAATTCCCCTCCAGTCTTTCCCCATTAAAGTGAAATATGGCTTTAATATAGTCACACCTGGGGGAAGTGCTCTCTTAGCCAGCAGCCATGGATGCCCACCCTCCCCCATTTAAAGGTTGCCTCTTATTTCTTTATTCCTCCGGGCTGGGTTTGGCAGCTTTTTGAATGATCAGATTAGTTTTAAAGTCAATAGAAACATAGCATACGAATAGCAAAATCACTGGCACTTAAGTGCTTTGGAGCTGACTTCAGCCACAGTTTAAGTATAAAGAGACTGGGGGAAGACAGAACAAATAGATGAAAACTAGTTTTAGAGTTCTTTATTCAGTATATGTTTGGGGAAGTTGCAGGATAGACGACTCCAACAAATCCAGGTTTTAGTGTCTCTTGGGCTCCTGAAGCCTGGGAAAGGCACAGTGGCCAAAGCATGCTGGCCTCAGTGTGTGTGGGAATGGCAGGGGATGGGGGTTAGGAGAACAGTTTATAAAGAAAATGGTTCAAAGCTCTACTTTGATTCCTAAGGTAAAGTATGCTACCAGGAGGAACACAGAGCTCACTCAGGGCACAAAGCTCAGATTAAAATGTTTCATGAGCTTTCTAACTTCCAGCGCGCTCACACTTGGGCACAGCTAGCAGCCTGTGAACACCCAGAACTCTGCTGCTTTGGGTCACCAACAATATCCTGAAACCAGTCAATGACGATTTTCATTCTCAATCATGTTAGCAAAGGCTCAGAACAGTTAACAACTACGAGAAGGTCACACAGCCCTCAATCCTTTGACTCCCAAGTCTGTGCTATGGGAGTCAGTGGATGAGAATACGTTCCTCTCTTGTTGTATTTTCTTGACTCTCACTTAATTCTAAAGGTGTCTTTCATACTTCCAGCCTCCTTTTTGAAGTAAGTCAACAGTATGGCCTGGCAGAGTCACTTAGTAGCTTTCCCCAGTCATGGGGATCAAATATTCTTTTGCATATTTGACATATTTATATTCCTCAGGAAGTTGTATCCACTGGCCCATATCTTTAGTCAAATATAAGTTTTATGGTTACAAAATTCTAAATATCTCTTACTCTCACATTTAAATTATCCCAGATCTTTCTGGAGATTCAGGGTCTACAGGAACCAGCAAGTGTCTCTAAGCTGTGACTTGAGGAATTTGATCTATTTGGCTTCTTCTCCTTTGAATAGCTTCAGTGTTCCTGCTACAGGGAAAGGCCACAGAGTAAACAAAATAAAATAACTAATGAAATCTAAGTATCTGATTCCAACAGAAGAGAGAGAGAGAGAGATCATGTAGAAACTCAAATAAATTATTTTGATTTACTATCTGAAACCTTAGATCAAATTTCTGACTACTTTTATTCACACATTCATTGCATCATTTTTTCCCTCAAAGTCCACCTTTACTTTTGATCACAGGCTGCCCTCAGAAACCGTGATATCACTGAGTACTACTGTGTTCCTCTTTTTCCTTGAAAGGGTCACTTACTTACTTTGCTTCTTGAGGCCTGGTCTTGCTTAATGCCATGAGAGTGAAATGGATGTAGGGACAGTTTATTATTTTTCTAATGATATTCATATGAGCTGCTGCGTTCCCACAAAGACAGGGCCAGGCAGGGCATGGTTAGATTTTATGAGAAAGGTGTAATAGGCAATATTTTTCCTATCTGTAATTCAGGTCCTTGAAAATGAGCCACTGTGGCATACCAGCTAGGAGATACTTTAGGTCTAGAATGTGGACATTCCTCTGTGAAGTTTCCTCACATAAATAGGAAACAGAAGATATTTTAGAGCAAAAGCAAAATTAAGATGATCTGAGCTTACTCCAAATATGGAGAATTCAAATTACATATGGCAGATCTTCTGAACAGGAAGCAGTAAGAGGAGAGAGTTCCCTGTCCCCCCTCGTAGGAAGTGCGGGAGGGGTGTGGCTTTTCTGTCTGGCCACCACACGCTCAGACCCCTTCCAGGAGGGAGACCATTCAGACAGGCAGGCGCAGGAGCCTGGATGAGCACTTTTGGGCTCCAGCCCCACAGTAGCATCTGGGGAGAGTACCTGCAACTCCTGAAACCTCGACGGGCATGTTACAGTGCTCCTCTTAGCTCTGACATCTGCAGACAGCTTAAACGTTAACCAGCTCAGTGCCCTCTTGGTACCGGGGTTCTTGTCTGGCATCCAGGAAGAGTCAGGTCACACAGACAAATTGAAGGATGGTAAATGCGGGGGATTTTATTGCCAGATGGAGGGGGCTCTCAGCGGGATGAAAGGGGATGAAGTGGGAAGATGATCTTCACCTGGAGTTCAGCAAGCCTGCAGCTCATCTCCTCTCTGGCTGCCCCCAGCTGAACTCCTCTTGATGTTCAGATGCTTCTTCTCTTCTCTCCTTCTTGGCCTTGCCACTCTTCTGTTCTTCTGTTCTTCTGCTCGTGGAGCCTGGCGTTTGGAGTTTATATGGGGACGGGATAGAGGGCCATGGCAGGCCAAAAGGCAACATTTGGGTGCAGAAACAGGAATGCTTGCTCCCATTTAGGGCTGTGGGTTTCCATGCTTGAGGCTTTGCTGGGGAACTGCCCTCTTCCACCCAGTATCTACCTGCCTTCTGTTTGTAGCAGCAACATCAGTAGGATATGGAATTATGTTTCCAGACGACTTCTGAAAATACATGATATCCATCAGGGCGTAAGACTTCACAAGAAGTACTTAATAGAAATCGTCCCTAGCATTGAGAAGAAAGAAATGAAGTTAGCTCCATTCACTGCAGGCCCTGAACCCATGGGATAACAAGGAGATAAAGGTAAAAGCTCATGTTCCTTCAGAGTAGCAGATTTTAGCAGGGAAGAATATAGCCAGGGATCAAAGAAACTCATTAGAAAAGATGACAAGAAACCTTCCTGTTTAATACTGCTGTACCTTTTCCACTTATTGCTGAGATTTCCTCTTCTGAAAAAAAAAAAAAATCATAGAGATTCGGACATTGTCTGGCTTAAGTAAAGCTTAAGACAACTCTGCTTCAAATTCTTCTTTCATCCACCCCCATTTATTTCTGATTGACATGACACTTCCAGCCTCAAGAAGTTGACAATCATTGGATAAGAGGCAGTGCAAGAGGTTCCCCTGAGAGGAAGTAAACAGGAGATAAATGGGGAAAAAACAGTAATACCACATTTCAGTGCAGGAGTTAGTAAAGTGCTTTTATTTCCTTCTCCCTTTATCCCTTCAGGCAGCCAGTACAGTTCTATTCCTTTGATTCTCAACCCAAAACATCAAATCTTGATCTCAGTGAATCTTTTTTGTTAGAATGTCTTCCCTTTCCCATTTGTGTGAAATGCCTAAATCCTGACCTAAATCCAAACCGAAACTGCCTCCTATCTGCTGTGCTATGCCTCTTATTCTCCATCTCCCACTTCCATGGCCCAGAAATGAGTCCGTCACCGTCTTCTCTCTGTGCGTCCTCTGATCTGCTGGACTCTGATCGCTCACTCCTGACTTTTGCACAGTAGAAATAACACATTATGCCGTCCACGTTAATACAATCATCCTTTTCTATCTCTGTGTATGCAGAGTAGTGGGGGCAGAGGTGGCGAAGAGAAACAGGACATAGGGAGGAGGGCTGGGCTTAGAGGAAGGAAAGCTAATGACAGAGCAAAAAGGGAAGAAGGGGTAAATGACTGTCTTCAGACGGAATGAATACATGCTAAGCCCCAAGATTTGGATTTTCAGAAAGGGCTTGTAAACCCACCCAACTGAGCTTCAACATGTCATAGAAACAGATTTGGTATACTAAGCTTGAGCCCACAATTACAGTGTTTTACGCACGAAAGCACCAAGTCAGAGAAAACATGAGTAGATAATGGGGAAGGAGAGAGACGGAAAAGAAGCTGTTGCACGAGTTTTAGCTGATGAGAAGCACACTGTCAGGTTCTGCCCTGGGGAATCCCAGTCTGGCCATGTCTGCGGGTATGCTAGATGAAGAAAACAGAGCCAGGTGGGCAGAGGAACACCCTCGGTGTACCCAGAAATGGGCTCACTTGCTGCAGGAAAGCCGGGGCCATCTGTTCCTTTTCAGTTTGTAGAAAATATCACTTTAGTCCAAAAGGAGACTCCATATTTGGCCACTTTTAATAGCTGCACATAAAGACACGTTACCTGTTCACAGGCTGAATATTGTTGATGACTTTTGTTCATTTAAAAAAATAGGTTTATGTTGAGAACACTTCAAATACAATTATATTATAGATAATTTATATACAAGAAACTATTGTTAACTATTGTCTCCCTACTGTACTACAGAGCATTAGAACATATCTCTTCTAACTAACTGTATTTTTGCACCCATTAGCCAGCTTCTCTTCATGCCCCCTCCATAACCTTTCCCAGCCTCTAATAACTACCATTCTACTCAGTACCTCCATGAGATCCATTTTTGTCAGCTTCCACATGTAAAAGAACATGCGGTATGTGTCTTTCTGTGCCTGGCTTATTTCTCTTAACATGATGACCTCCAGGTCTATCCATATTGCAGCAAAGATGAATGTCTGATGTGGTGGATTTCTCAATTACCCTGATTTGATTATTACACAATGTATACATGTATCAAAATGCCATATATCCCCTAAAATATATATCACTATTATGTTTTAAACAATAACATTTTTAAGAGCAAATAGATGAAACATAGATTTAACTTTCTTTATCTAAAAAAGTACAAATACACACAAAAAATAAGCCACCAATAATCCAATTTCGAATATGAATACAGATACAACACATACAAATGCTAATGTGTGCATGTGTAGGCAGATAGATAGATAGATCAATAATAGAAAAATAGATATAAGAATGTCATATGTGGGGGAAGATTGTCTTCCCCTTTGCCTTCCGTCCAAGATTAAAATGTATTGTATATTTTTTCTTTACATTTACAGATTTTTAAATTTAAATTATTAACAAACTCACATGTCCTTTATGTGTACCATTTAATATCAAAAGCTAATGATATATTCTTCTAAATTTATTTCCAATATCTCCAACATTATTTAATATAAAATGTATTTCCCAGTGACTTTGAGACACATTTATCACATACTAATTTCTTATGTACTTTCAGGTTTCTTTTTTGACTCTAACGCTAATTTTTTTGCCTCTTCCAGTGCCGAAACGTTTGCTTTACAGCTTGTACTGACCTACATTTACACTCTCATCTGACCTTTGGAATTAATTTGCATGATTAGTCCCAATATCTATTCCCCAGGGTGAAAAGTAATTGCCTTCTTGTTAGAATTGCTATTCAAGTTTGGGAAAAAAAAAAAAAAAACAGAAAAAGATAACAATTGAAGCATCAACAAAGGTGTTCAATCTCAGAGGCAGCATCAAGGCAGAGACCTCTTAGGTCATCAGAGCCCCAAGTATTTATATCTATAGTAAAATGCACAGGTTTTTTGGCTTTTGAAGCTGGACGAATTCACATTAAAAATGTAAGTCTGCCGTTGAATATGTAACATACTTGATTTCTCTGAGGCTCAGTTTTTTCATCTGTAAAATCGGGAAGATAATACCTTTCAGGATGATGTTGAAATGTGCTGTGTATCTAGCATAGCAGGTGCCCAACAGAAGTTAGGTCCTTTATCCCTTCTAATCGTCAATTCTCAGTCACCTGTCCAGCTGTGTTTACTCAATTGTATAGCTCAGCATTATTATGAGAAGATTGCAGTTGATTGTATAGTGTTGAAATTGATATAACAGGGATAGGAATGGGGAAAGAAGGTCACAAGCAAAGCGCACCCTTGCTTTAAGGAGCTTACAGTCAAGTGGGTGAACAAAAATATTTCTTGCATGTTTTAAATAAAATAATCAACATAGCGATTTTATGGAATTTCTAAATATGTTTTTAGAGTTGCAAGTTAATAAAACTTCTCCTTCTTTTAGATAATTTTAGTAGGGAAAAAAGAACAATACAGTTTCCTCTAAAAGGATCTTCACATGAGCCTCCATAGTTACAGTCAAGAGAAAGTCGATGAACAGATTTGTAGTTTCTAATACTTGGAACATAAGTTGTTGAACAGAAGATGAGAAAAATGAAAATAAAAGTGTATTAGTTATGTAGTTCCATAATAAGCCATCTCGCAACTCCCTTCAAATAAAGTAATTTCTATATGGATCCATAATCCAGCAGCCAAAACCACATACATTCCAAATTTGTAGTTCTGAGTTTCAAGACAAACCCCTGGATACTTCTATCTCTCGACAATGGCCTCAGTGGTCAAGGCACTGACTATATTTGCCTTGCCCCCAAAATGCATCTTTGCTGTACCTTCACATGGGTGGAACTGTCTTTCTCATGAGATAAATAAAGCAAATAAGTGGCATTTGGGGGAGACCTGAAGACTTAGAAATCTCAATATTATTTCCACCTTGGGTTTATTTTTCTGTCTTTGGGCATATAATTTACATTCATCTAGCCTGCAGGTCTTCAAATTACTATATTCTCAATAAATTTATATTGCAGTTGACAGGCAGAAAGAACCTCTTTTAGAAGGTCATATTTTCTTTCTTTTATGCATTCAGAGATCCCAGAAGCCCACAGTTCTGCAAAATGTACCCAGCACTCTCCAATACAGTTTTACTTTTTACTAAATGCCCAATACTACAGCCTTGGAAAGCAAAGTTTAAATGCCAAGAAACAATAGTTCACAGTTTAACTAGTTGCTTTGATTCTGTATAACAAGAATTGTATACTTCCCAGAATAGGACACAAAGTTTCTTATTGCTTTCAATCCTACCTCTTTGACTAGAACCATTTCTAGTCTGTTAATTATAATCCCGCACTCCTGGCACAAAATTCTGAAACAGTTATTCTTCTTTTGGTTGCACATGTTGGAAAAGCCAACTAATGTTGGCTTATACACGAAACTAATTTATTATTCATGTAAGTATATTTCCAGAGATAATACTGGCTTTAAGTGTAGCTTGATTCAGCAGCTAATGAGGACCTGACTTTTTTCTGCCTTCAGCATTATTGCCTTTATCCTAAGACCGGCTTTTCTTGAGGTCTTATGATGACTGCCAACAGGTGCTGGGGCTGCATTTTTTTGTTGCTCAGCTCCGCATAAAAGTAAGCCTTTGCCAGTCATTACCAGCAAATATCCAGAGATTCACTTTCTTTAAACAACTTAAATTACGTCTCTACCTTGTTACTTACTCTTGTGTACAGGGAATAGAGTGTATTGCTTGGCTTATCCCAGGTCATATTGTACATCTGTGGATCTGGAGGTATGGTAGAATTACCCAGAACCAAATGGATTTCTAAATAGTGACTGGGAATTCTGGTAATGGGAAAGTAAGGAATGGTTGCTAAGGAGGCATCCAACAAATTTTCACTACATTTAAACAGTGCCTTTCTCCTTAGTGGATAAAGATCATGTACATTTAGTTAACTACTTTTTTTCCTTAGCAATGAAAACGCAATTCATTTATAGTCTGGGAATGGATATCACCCAAACAGTGTTGTTAATTGGATATACTGCACTTTAAACACAGACATACAAGGTAAAACAAAAGTCAGTTTACAAACACAGATAATTTGTAACAGTCTTTAATTCATATTTCAGGATTTTTACACTTGGGATACTCTTCTCAGAGATATCTAAATATCTCACTCCTTCCCTTCATCTTTTTCCCTGAAGGTCTCCTCTTCAATGAGGCCTTCCCTAAACACAAGTCGCTTCCCCTGCAACGTTTCCTATCATTCTTCCTCTTATCAGCTTTATTAAGATATATTTTATATATCACATGTTCCCCCATTTAAAATGTAAAATTCAATAGACTTTCAGCGTAATCACCAATAGGTGCGACCTTCACCACAGTCCAATTTTGAACATTTCATCATCTCAAAAACAAACTCTGTAGCTTCTAAGTGGTGTCCTTTAGCTGCGTCAGCCCTAAGCAGCCACACATCTACCTTCTGTATCTATATGTCTTTCTGGGCTTTCGTGAGAGTGAGATCATACAGTATACGGTCTTTTGTGACTGGCATTTTTCACTTAGCAGAATTTATTCAAGGTTCATCCACGATGTGGCATATATCACTACATATGCTCCTTGAGTTACAATGGAGGCATGTCCTGATGATCTCCTTGTAAATTGGAAATATCATGACGCCAAAATGTATTTGATATACCTAACCACCAAATATCATCACCTAGCATAGCCTACATTAAATGTGTTTAGAACACTTAAATTAGCCTCCAGTTGGGCAAAATCATCTGGCAACACAGCACACTATAGAGTATCATTTGTTTGCTCTCAAGAACATGTACCTGACCAGAAGCTTTGACTCACTGCTGCTGCCCAGCATGGGGAGAAAATATTGTATAGCATATTCACTAGCTTGGGAAAAGATCAAAAATCAAAATTCAAAATATAGGTTCTACTGTTTGTGTATCATTCATTTTTTGCATTAAAGTCAAAAATTGAAAAGCTGTAAGTCAAATCATTGTTGAGGACTGTCTGTATTTCATTCCTTGTAATGGTTGAATCATATTTTATTATATGAATATACCATATTTTGTTTATTCGTGTGTCTGTTGATGGATGTTTCCGTTATCTCCACCTTTTAGCTATTGTGAATATTGCTGCTATAAACATTTATGTACAAGTTTCTATGTGGGGGGACACATACTTTCATTTCTCTTGGATATATTAGTAAGAGTTAAATTACTGGGGCATACGGTAGCTGTATGTTTAATCATTTGGGAAACTGCCAGACTGTTTTCCAAAGTAGCTGCACTATATTATATTCCCATTAGCAGTGTATGAAGGTATTGATTTTTTATACCCTTACCAACACTTGTTATCTAACATTTTTATTCTAGTCATCTTAATGGATGTAAAGTGGTAACTCCTTGATTTACCATGGTTATTATTTACATTTCTCTGATAACTAATGATGTTGAGCATCTTTGCATGTACTTGTGAGCCATTTATATATCTTTCTTGGATCTTTTACCTATTTTTAATTGTGTTATTTCTCTTTTTATTATTGAGTTTTAAGAGCTTTTTATATGTTCTAGATACAAGTCCCTTATCAGATATATGATTTGTCACTATCTTCTCCCATTCTGTGGGTTGTCTTTACACTTTCTTGGTGGTGTCCTTTGAAGTACAAATGTTTAGTTTGATCAAGTCTCATTTATCTAATTTTTCTTCTGTTGCTCATGTTTTTGGTGGCATCTTATACATTCTTTGCAAATCCAAAGTCATGAAAATTTACCCTTATATTTTCTTATAAACATTTTATAGTTTTCTGCTTTTACATTTAGGTCTTTGATCCATTTAATTTTTACATATGGTGTAAATTATGATCTAATTTCATGCTTTCACAGGTAGCCATCTAATTGTCCCAGAACCACTCGTGAAAAGACTATTCTTTCAGCTTTGAATGGTCTTGGCATTCTTGGTTAAAATCAGTTAACCATGGATGTATGTGTTTATTTCTGAACTTTTGATTCTATTTCATTGACATATATGTCTGTCCTGGGGATAGTATCATACTGCTTTTATGACTGTTATATTGTATTTAGTCTTAAAATCAGAAAATGAGGGTTCTTCTATTTTGTTCTTCTTTTACAGAATTGTTTTGGCTTTTCTGCATTCTATATAGATTTCAGAATCACTTTTCTGTTTTAAGAAGAAATAATCTGTGATTCTGATAGAAATTGTATTGAATCTATAGATCAGTTGGGATGTATTATTAACTTAACAATGCTGAGTCTCCCAATCTATAAACATGGTATGCTTTCTCATTGGCTTATACCTTCTTTAATCTCTTTCAATAACGTTTTGTACATTTCAGAATATAAGTTTTATGCCACCTTTGTTAAATATTTTTAATGTATTTTATTATTTTGATACTACTGTGAATGAAATTGTTTCTTTTATTTTATTTGCTGTTCATAGCAAGTATGTATCAATGCAATTTTTTTTTTTTTTTGTATCTTGGCCTTGTAATTCTGTTAATTTGTTGAACTCATTTATTAGCTTTAATAGTTCTTAGTAGATTCCTTAGAATTTTCTGTACACATGATCAGACATTCAGTTAATTGAAACAGTTTTACTTTTTCCTTTCAAATTTGAATGCATTTTATTTCGTTATTTGCCTAATTTCCCTGGCAAGAGCCTTTAGTATATTGTTGAATGAAAGTGCTGAAAGCAAACATCCTTGTCTAGGTCCTGATATTAGAGGTAAATCGTTCAGTCTTCCAGTGTTAGATATGATGTTAGCTGTGGGTTTTTCATAGATAGCCTTTATCAGATTGAGATATTTTCCTTCTATTCTTAGTTTATTTATTGTTTTTATTAGGAAAGAGTTTTGAATTTTGTCAACTGTTTTTTCATCTACTAAAATGATTATGCGATTTTTAAATATTGATAATACGTATCACATTAATTATTTTTAGATGTTAAGGCTAAATCCCACTTGGTCACGTGTGTAATTATTTCTATATGACACTGGATTCAGTTTGTGAGTATTTTGTTGAGGTTGTGTAACTCTATTTATGAGTCATTGTTCTGGAGTTTTCTTGTGATATCTTTGGTTTTGGTTTATAGAATGAGTTGGGAAGTGTTCTGTCTGCTAATTTTTGAAAATAGAATTGGTATGAATTCTATTTTTTAAATTTTGGATAGAATTTGGTGGTCAATCTATCTGGGTCAGGGCTTTATGTTGTGGATAGTTTTGTTTTGTTTTTAATACTTTAATCTCTTCACTTATTATAGGTTTATTCAGATTGTGATTTCTCCATGAGTCAATTTTGGTGGTTCATAACTTTCAAGGAATGTGTCCATTTTATCTAATTCAGGGGTCCCGTACCACACAGCAGATCTCCTGGGCCACACAGCAGGAGATGAGTGGAGGGCAAGGGAGCATTACCGCCCGAGCTCCTCCTGTCAGATCAGCGGTGGCATTAGATTCTCACAGGAGCGGATCCCTATTGTGAACTGTGCATGGGAGGGATCTAGGTTTCATGCTCCTTATGAGACTCTAATTAATGCCTGATGGTCTGAGGTGGAACAATTTCATCCCAAAACCATACCCCACCCCCCATTTGTGGAAAAATTGTCTTCCATGAAACCAGTCCCTGATCCCAAAAGGTTGGGGACTGCTAATCTAATTTATTTAATTTGTGGGTATACAATAGTTATTAGTATTTCTTCATAATTCTTTTTGTGTTTCTAAGCTTAGTAGTTTGTCTCCTTTCATTGCTAGTTCTGGTAATTTGTGTCTTCTCTCTCTCTGTCTCTCTTCTTGGTCAATCTAGCTAATGTTTTGTTTATTTTATTGAGCTTTCCAAAAACCATTCCTTGGTGTCACTGAATTTCTCTATTGTTTTCCTATTCTCTTTTTCATTCATTTCTGCTGTAATCTTTATTATTTTCTTCTTTCTATTTGCTTTCTGATTAGTGTACTCATCTCTGTTTAGTGTATTAATATGAAAGGTTAGATTATTGAGGTCTTTCTTCTTTCTTAATGAAGTTTTCAAAAATAATTGAAGAACACTTATAACTTAATTGAAAGAGAACATCAAGTACTCAGCAAATGAATGTTTAAAAAATAAAACCCAAACCAATATAGTACCTCATCATGAGATTTGTGTATACCAGAGATAAAGAGAAGTTCTAACATCTTACACAGAAAGAGGAAATAAAGAAAGAAAAAACCACAATGTGAGAATCATAAATAAAAATTTAATTAGACTTCTGAACAGTGTTACTGGAAGCTAAAAGGTATTAGAACAAGGCCTTGTTCAAGATTCTGAGGGAAACTGATTTTTAGTCTAAAATTCTATAGCCGCAAACCTAACACATCTGACAGAAGAAAAGCAATGTTTTCACATATTAAAAATCTAAAAACAAATTAAAGAAAAAAAATACAGAAAGCCTAACTTCTAATCCTATATTTCTGGAAAAGTGGCTGTAAATATGGCTACAGCATAGTGAGGGAGACTGTGTGTATATGGGGGCATGGGCATATGCAGTATCTCTGTGCCTTTCTCTCAATTTTGCTGTAAACTTAAATGTGTTCTAAAAATCGCCTTAAAACTTTGCTTAGGAAAAGTGACTTAGTCTTTATACATTCCACTAGAAGGTTAAAAATCCATCCTAGTAAAAGAATACACCACTATAGTTTAAAGGGCTCATATCCTAGTAGAAATATTTATGCTCCAACATGCCTCAGATCTTGCTAGTAAAAAAAGTCTGAAGCACCACAAAGTTGACTTTCTTATTAAGGTCCTTAGAAGAGATAAGCTGATGCACAAACACCTTTAAACTTCCTTCCTAGACAGATGGCAGATTGCAAAATGTCAGGTTAGCTTTGAGGCCGATTAATTCAGGTGGTGTCAACATAAATAGCTGTTGACTTGTTGTGGAAAACCAAACTCCAAAGCAAGACCCAAATATTTTATTATATGTAATTTTGTTTTCAGATCATATTTCCTGTGTTATTCCTGCACCCTGTTTTTCTTTTTTGTTATTACTACCAATATTTGCATGTAAACAGGATCTCTGTTGCTTAGCAATTCATTACTTCTGTTTTTTTCTTCTCTGCTGAAATTGGCTTATTTTTGTAGTAGAGAAGAGAGCTGTCTGATTTCTCTCCCATCTACAAAGTTTATCCCATTTTGAATTCTGAACATAAAGTTTGTTTGTAGAACAAGTCACTCAAATGTTCTTCAGACTTTTGTTTGTATTTCAGTTCTCACTGGAAAGGGATTGAAAATATCATCGCTTTTGACCACTGCTGCTTTCTGCCAATTTTATAGTTACTCTATACCTACATCAGTCAATGAAGATCCCTGAAAGCGCATTCATTAAAATATGCTTAATAATTGGGAAAAATTAGAAGAAAACAGATTCCATGAACAGGGGCTAGATGTGTATTGAGTCCATGATACAAATGTCCAATGCAACCCTTGTAGAGCTATTAACCATGAGATAGACCTACGTGAGTTAAAATGGAAAAATGGCCAGAATATATTTAAAAGTAGGGAAGTAAAAGCAAGTGGAAATACAAAATGTATGGTATGATCTCATTTATATATATAAGTTGGGTGGTGAAGGGACCTATTCAGACCTTTTATTTTATACTCTGTGTCCTGTTGAGAGTGTGTGTGTGGGTGTGTGTGTGTGTGTGTGTGTGGGTATGTGCTTTTCCTCCACAATGAACTTGTATTGCTTTTATAACTAAAACAAAAAATACCCAATACAGTCACTGACAGGCTCTTATTTTCTCTCTTTCTGGGTTTTGATAGCTGTCATGACAGCAGGAGAAACAGCAAAGCATAAAGTTATGGGAAGTCATTCTTGGCATCCTTCAGAGTGATAGCCTCAAGGGGATTCTTTGTCTCTCAGCAAGTCTCACTGACACATGAATATCTCATCTGCAAGATTCCCCTGGAAATGAGAATCCAAGGTTTAGAATATAGCCTCTTATGTTATAGAGTATACTTTCTAATGGCAGTGAACACTGGCTTCAGTACCAGCAAAAGAAAATGACAAACAAGATACCTGCTCTTCAATAACTACACAGGCCCATGCTTTTTCCTTTCATGTTCAAATAAAATAACATTTTTAGGCATCTTAGATAATATGTGAAAATCAATTGCTCAACCACCCAAAAGAAGTACCCTTCCCCCCTACCCAAAGAGAATCAACGCATCATGTTTGCTAGTCTGAATATTTTTGTCTCCACAAAATGCATATGTTAAAACCTAATCCCCAAAGAGATGTGTTAAGATCACTTAATAAGAAGTGATTGGGCCTTTGGGAGGTGATTAGGTCATGGGGGCTCCACCCTCATGAATGAGATTAGTGCCCTTATAAAAGAGGTCTAAGGGACTTGTTCATACCTTCTACCATGTGAGGACACATGAAAGGTGCAATGTCTTAGAAACAGGCCCTCACCAGACATTAAATCTGCCACAGCCTTGACGTTGGACCTCCTAGCCTCCAGCACTGTGAGCAATAAACTTCTGTTGTTTGTAAATAACCCAGACTAAGAGATTTTTTTGTTATAGCAACCCAAACAGACTCAGGCAATGTTCAAGCAGAAAAATTTCTGTGCAAATGAACTCAGCTCAAACTAAACCAAGATCTTTATCTAGCAAAGTGACACTGCAGATTGATGCCCAGTGCTACTTTCCACTATACGGACCTCTTCTGAATTCTAAGCTGACATAAATTGGCTGGAGGTATAAAGACTACCATGACCATTGTACAACTCTCTGGTGTTCTTTGCATTTTGACAAATGAGGAAATGAAAATTATAGTTATTATTTATAGTTAACAGTTTTTTTGAGATCCTCAGAGTGAAGTTTATATCACTGGGTACCTGCTGAAGAGAAGGAAGGCTTTGTGGTACTGGAGAAAAAACTTTGGACTAAGAGTCAAGTGAAATGAGTTCTCCTGGCCTTACCAATGTGAGTGAATGTGAGCTAGACATCATTATTTTCCTAGGCCTTAAGAATTTTTCATTTGAAAAATGTCGAACTAGAACAGATGATGTTATATATTCCTTACAATTCTATAGAAACTTGGTTCATGATGATTTCACAGGGTCTGTGTTGGTTGCACAAAATCCCCTTACATATAGTCTATTACTTGGTGGAATGCCTATGTGACATAGCAAAATTTCTACCCCACCCTCTCTCTGCTTATCTTGTAAAGATAGGACGCTTGCTATGAGACGTTCCCTTTGTACTCACACCAGTTGAGACTGGTTAGAACCAAGATAGCCAACCAACGACTTCAAAAAGACCTCAGACTTCATTAGAATCTCATTTCCATGCTAAATGACATTCTCCTCGCACCACAACAATTGACAATCACCCATAACAGTGACTGGAAGAAGCTGTAAAAGAACAAAAAGGAAGGCAACACTACTTGTTCCGAGAAGTTCACTGCCTATTCCTGGAAAATACATGAATATTCCTCCCCTCATTTTTAATGTCCAATCCCTTCATTAAAGAAGCCATATCTTTAATTTTTTCATTGTTTTATTTTTATTTTTAAACTTTTAAGTTCAGGGGTATATGTGCACATGTGCAGATTTGTTACATAGGTAAACTTATGTCACAGGTGCTTGTTGTACAGACTAGTTTGTCAACCAAGTAGTATGCCTAGTACCCAATAGTTATTTTTTCTGATATTCTCTCTCCTCTCACCCTCTACCCTCCAGTAGGCTCCAGTGTCTGTTGTTCCCCTCTTTGTGTCTGTGTGTTCTCATCATTTAGTTCCCACTTTTAAGTGAGAACATGCAGTATTCGGTTTTCTGTTCCCACATTAGTTTGCTACAGATAATGGCCTCCAGCTCCATTCATGTTTCTGCAAAGGAAATAATTTCGCTCTTTTTTTATGGCTACATAGTAGTCTGTGGTGTATATGTACTACGTTTTCTTTATCCAATCTGCAATTGATGGACATTTAGCTTGATTCCATGTTTTTACTGTTGTGAACAGTACTGCAATAAATATAAACATGCATATGTCTTTATGGTAGAACAATTTGTATTACTTTGGGTATATACTCAGTAATGTTATTGCTAGGTTGAATGGTAACTCTGTGTTTAGCTCTCTGAGGAATCACCACACTGCTTTCCACAATGGAAACTGTATATTTTAACCCACTCACACTTCACTAGTCGAGAAGTTGATTCGTGAGCCACCTTCCCGCTTCTCCATTACCTGGCCAGCAAATAAAGCTTGCTGTTACTGACATTCACTTTCAATTTTGTATATTGACTCTGCAACACTGAATGGGGAAAGATCTCACCTTTTGGAGCTACCAAGGTTCTGGTACCAGTACTATACTCAGCTCTAGTTTCCACAGGCAGGTTACCGGTGGGTTCAGGACATGCTACCCAAAATATGGCACCTGAGAAAACAGCAGAAGGGTAGCCTTTACCTTCCCCTTGCTCTTCTCCCCTGAAGCAGGTTATAAGCCCTTTTCAAGTGGTACCCTCCCTATACCCAAAGGAAACGAGCATCCTTATCTCTGAAGACACAGGGATACAAGGAAGAAACTGAACAAACAGACTTTGCTGAGTTCCTCCCAGCATATTATGATTAGATTAGACCCTTTGTCCTCCATCACATTTCCCTGTGACTGCCACTCTTCATCAGACAGAAGGAAAATGCACAGGATTCCCTGTTTCTCTGGTTATCCATTTCTGAAGGCCTCTGAGTCCCACAAAAGTTATGTTAAATAAATTCGTATGCTTTCCTTTTGTTAATCTGACTTTTGTTATGGAGTCTCAGTCACAAACCTGGTGATGAGAAAGATATTTCTCTTCCCCTATAATGCTAAGTTCCAAAGTTACCCTTTTCCCCACATACCCATATACCCCCTTCTTGCCATTAAACTCTCATTCTCAGTTATACTCAGTCAGTTATCTTGCAGATTGAATCTGCTAAATCAGGTCATAATAAGTTGCTTGCCAGTAGGAAGCAAAGTCCTCTCCTCTTTAAAATAATTAAATTAAAGTGAATCAGTTCTTGAAGTCTCATTTTCCAATAAGATACTATTAATATAAGTGTACTGATGGCTTTTATGCATTCAAATCAAAAGAATAAATAAAAATTGAGCAGTAGGCTTTTGATAGGGTGGAGCACTTATGCACCGTATGATGTTAACCCAACTTTGAAAGATAGGAGCGCTAAAGGAAGTAAGAAATATTATTGAAAAATTAATCACTTAAAAGCAACAATTAAAAAACATTGGAGATCATCTACCTGTTGGCCTGATGATTGATTCTGGGGCCAGCTTATTGCCATTGTTTCCACAAACAGGCTGTTCCAGACTGCCACAGGGAGGCTGTTTGGTGTGTAAAGACTTTGGCGGGTGCAGGGCCCACTCTTGTTCACTGGTTTGCTTTTTTCTTCTTTTTACTTCAAGAACCTTCACAAACCTTTCTTCACCTTAGCAAAGCGCCTTAACACAGGTGAATTTAGTTGCCTCCTTCCTTCTCCTTCCATTTTTTGTTTCCTTTGACAAGCATGAGCCTCCCCACTCAGCTCCCTCCTCTCCATGGAGGTAATGGGAGAAGGGAGGTTATTGTTGAATGTTTTGCTGTGACATCTAAAATCTAGGGAACAATTTGGAAGAGAGCAAACCACTTTGACTCTCTCCCTTAGACAACCACAAAATAGTGTCCCTTCGTGTTCTTAGGTGGCTTGTACAATTTCAGTTGGAGAGGATCATTCTTCAGTTGCTTTTGATAAGGATGAGAACGAATCATCCAAGCACCAGGATTTAAATATTTTTGATGGTTATAACTATGTCACTATCCAGAAAAATGTATGGGCATATGTACATATGCATGTATATCTATCCATCTATGTCTTTTTTATTCAAATGTGTGTGCGTGTGTGTGTGCATCTGTGTATGTGCACCTTAGAATGTTACCCTATCATCCATTTGCCCATGAGCTTCCGTTGACTTGTAACTTCCACATAAAACACCTTGATGATCTCTTCATTAGTAACACAGTATAGCCCAGACCCCCATCTCCTTGTTTACAAGCTTGAAAGGGGGAAAGATAATCTATCTGATCACTAAAGAAACTAAATTTAGGCCCGGAGTCTTTGCAGAAGAGTGAGAATTATTCTATGGCCCTGATATGGTTAGGCTTTGTGTCCCCAACCAAATCTCATCTTGAATTATTATCCCTATAATCTCATAATTCCCATGTATCCAGAGACCAGGTGGCAGTAATTGGATCATGGGAGTAGTTTCCCCCATACTGTTCTTGTGATAGTGAGTGAGTTCTCAGGAGGTCTGATGGTTTTATCAGTGTTTGATAGTTCCTCCTGCGTTCACTCTCCTTCCTGCTGCCTTGTGAAGAAGGTGCCTTACTTCCCCTTTGCCTTCCGCTATGATTCTAAGTTTGCTGAGGCCTCCCCACCCATGCTGAACTGTGAGTCAATTAACTCTCTTTCCTTTATAAATTACCCAATCTCAGGCAGTTCTTTATAGCACCGTAAAAATGGACTAATACAGGCTGACAGTATTTCTATCAGAAGACATAGCACTAAACCACTACATTCTACTTATGGTTTTATATTCCCCTCATGTTACCTTCAAACTTTGGATGTTATGGTATTTCAAATGCGCAATAGAATCACCTGTAATCCCAGCACTTTGGGAGGCCAAGGCAGGCGAATCACAAGGTCAGGAGTTCAAGACCAGCCTGGCCAGCATAGTGAAACCCCCGTCTCTACTAAAAATACAAAAACTAGCCAGGCATGGTGGTGTGTGCCTGTAGTCCCAGCTACTCAGAAGGGTGAGGCAGAAGAATCGCTTGAACCTGGGAGTTGGAGGTTGCAGTGAGCTGAGATTGCGCCACTGCACTCCAGCTTGGACAACAGAGTGACACTTTGTCTCAAAAAAATAAATAAAAGAAAGAAAAAAAGAAAGCAAGCAGTGACTTGGGAAAAGATTGTAGAGGTCTGTAGTGTTATGAGTTCACTGCATGTTTTCTGTCATCTGCATGTACCCTGTGCAATGCTGTGTCTCAGAATGATTAAAAAAAAATAGTGAGAAAAGTCTTTGTTTCTTAAATTATCATTGTTATACAAATAGTACCGTATTTCACTGTTCACTGGCATGTATTGAAGAAAATGCTTTAAATTCAAAATAGTAATTTTTTTCTATTTCTTTATCTACTGGACTCCCTTTCAAAACATTAGAAAAAAATTAGATCTAATATCAAAACCTGAAATTTTATTTTTTTGAAAAAAGGAGGGCCAAGTGTGTTTAGAAGCTTCCATAAATGAAGTGACCTAAGGATAGATATCAACAAGAGGAGAGATACTGAGCATCCAATGTGCCTGTACAAATTACTTTACAAGAAACTTAGGGTTTAAAAGTGTACATACCAATGACGACTGGAGAGGTGTGAAGTTATGAATGGTGGTATGTCAGAAACCAGTAACACTAGAATCAAGAAGGTTCAGGCAAAAGAAAACAAAAAGGGCTTTTCTAGCTGTATTTCAAACAGAAAGATGAATGTGAAATGTAACTACTTGGTTGTTATATAATACCATCAGATGGCAGGAAAAAAAGACAAAACTCCATAAATAACATTTTACTTCTCTTTTGCTTCTAGATGAGGGGTGGTTTAAACTTAAAAAAAGATATTTAAAACTCAGTAAGAGAGGTTTAAAAAATTAAATTTAAAGAAGAGAGGGTAAAGGAGCATGTAGCCACTTTTAGTAAATTCGTGCCTAGAATAATAGCTTCTCAGAACATGGGCACCGTTTGCAGGCATGAGGGTCAACATATAACATGTAACCTTGTAAAAACTACAGATAATTAGAAACTTCCTTAAAAAATAGGGATAGAGATACATCCTATTTTCAAAAGAGAAAAACAAATGGATTTTTGAACAATAGACTTAACATTGATCACACAACACAAAAGCTATACATGAATTCCAGGTGTTATGATTGTAAATATCCATGCCATTATAGACACTTTAAAAGAGAAAGATATATACCAATAAGCCTATCATTCTAACGAAAAAAATTCATTTTTGTTCAGACTTTCCCAGTCCTGCCTACACAAATGTAAAACATTTTTTCTCATTGTCAGGTAGTAGTTCAACATTTTTAAATGTTATTCTTTCATTTATCAGTAGATCAATATTAGGAGTTGTTTGGCTTTGATTTTGTGTTTTTAGATTTCACAAGCATAACTTTAAATGAATACATAATATTCTATCATGTAAACGTGTACAAATTTCAGTGGTTATTCATTTATTACTGAACTTTTTGGGCTTTATTAATACTCCCCAAATAAAACATGATGTATACAATTTTCTCTTAATTTCCCGGAAGAGTTTATCTGGACACATTTCAGAAAATGGGTTTAGAAAATCAAATGTTATGAGCACTACATGGATGTAGAGAGATATGCATGATTGCATTCTAAAGTGATCATGTATTTTGGCATCGGTACCATTTTATGTTCATCTAGACAGCACTGAGAATTATGATTCTGATTAAATTTTATAAACATTTTACCAGATATTCATTGGAACTCATAGGTGATATGGGAGTTTATTTAATTCAATGGATGCTAAAATTGTCCAAATATAAACTTAGTTTTAATTCTCTAAGGTATAATATTCCTTTATAAGTTTTATGCATGAATTAAGCCTTAAAGTTTCTCTTTATATTGTGATTCTTGTATTTTACATTACATGTTGAGTTATATATGATTTTCATATTTATTGCAAGAATTCTAATATTTTGCCTTTCTTTTGAGTTATTTTCATAGGCTTTGAATATTTAAGTAATTCAATTGGTTTATTTCTTTGGAATTCCTTCAAGTAGTTGTAAAATAAAAATTTAATTTTTTTCTTGAATACTTATTAATTATTTAACTCTATTTTTGCTGTTTTCCCTTTTGATGTATTTTACATTACTCAGTTATTAAGCAGCAAATTCTTATTGTAAAAGGTTCAAGTCATCATGATCAAATAAACTATGAAAATCATCTCTAAACCATTCCAATCCCAGTAAATAGTATGGACAACGGTGCGCTTATTTCTCATTCTTCATTGAATATTTTGAATGTGTGCTTCCTCTCTCTCCCTCTCCACAACCTGCCTTCAACTTTCTTTCTCTCTTTCCTCCACACACAGACACACATACACACACAGGTACACTCATGCATGTTAAGATTCTAGACTTAGGTTCCTAATGGAATTTTAATTCCTAACTTTAATTCCTAAATGGAATCATCAACATTTTTCTAATACTTATTTTTTTCACTTAGTAGTGTCTTCAATCTCTTTCCATTCATATCCATCTGTTTAATGATCATATTGCCTACCAGGGCATAGATGTTCTATGGTTTGTGCAAACACTCACCTAGTTAAGGTTGTTTTATGACTTGGTTGTGAAAATACTTTATATAATTCTTGGAGTATACATACAAATATTGATGTGAGATAAATTTTGTGAAGTAGATTTATGGTTAAAGAATACATGCATTTAAAGTTTTGAAAAATAATGCCAAATTGTCTTCCTAACATGATTTATCAATGTATGCTGTCATCTCTCTCTCTCTCTCTCTCTATATATATATATATATAATGTGCATATAATTATATTATATATTTGCTTTTTCTCTGTATCTGTCAAAACACTAGACATCATTAGTATTTAAAAGTTTGTCAAACTTAGAGAAAAGAATGATATACAGCCATTCTACACTTATTAAGAATCTAGATGACAGCAAATCATCATTCCCCCCACATCCATTAAGAAAACAAAAATAAATTTTAAAATAAAAAAAAAATTAAAGACATCAGAGAGCTGTGGATGAAAGGACTGTAAAGAAACTAAACGTGGTTATAGGAAAAGCCTTTCTAGGTAATAGAGATTAGTGGCTTCTTTCATCATCTGGGCCATGTGCTGAGTCTCAGCATAGAGGAACGAAGCATTGGGGCTCAATGGGATAAGCAGAGGAAGAAGTCCACAATATGTTGATGCTTACAGACCTACTGGAACACACAGAGGGTAGGTTTTACCTTAAGGTCATTTGAATTCAGGTGAACGAAACTAGATTAAGCTGCCACTCATTTCTGACCGAGCCCCATTCTTTATTAGATGAGAGGTCAGCCTTTCACTCTAACTGTCTTACAAGGAAAGGGCAATGCTCTGTCAGAGGAAACACTACCAAGTTCAGTATCTATGGTTTTATTATATATGATGTTTGCCATGCAGTCAAAAAATTAGGAAACACACAAAAATGCAGAAAAATATGACGCATAATCAAGCATTAAAAAACTGCCAATAGATGCAGACACAAGAACAACATACTAGAATTATAGGTAATAATTTTAAAATTATTATTATATGTGTTAAATAAAATAGAGGAAAACAAGGACAAAATAGATATATTATTAATAAATTTATTGGAGAAAGTGGTTATCTGAGAAAAATATAATAAATATTTTGGAAGTGAAAAGTGCCATATCTGAAGTTATGAATGTGTTGCATATACTGATTAGTATAATAGATACATAAGAAGAAAGGCTCATTGCATAATGTATAATAGACGTTATACAAACTGAAGCACAAATAGTTGAAAGCATATCTAAAACCAATGAAAAAGGAAGAATGACATTGTTAGTGGTCTGAAAAATGTGTAACTAGAATCTCTGAAGACAGAAAGAATGGAGTAAAGCAGTATTTTACCTCAGATGGAAGAACAGAGATTCAGAAACAACAAGAACTTACAATGATAAACGTGTCCGAACAAATAAAAGCCTATGTTATTTAATTATCCAAATATTGACTGTTTAAAATAACAACTACATTCATGTGTTTTAGGATTTGTATAGGCAAAAGCAATATATATGACAACTTAGTACATAAAGTGGAGAAGGATACTTTTTTCACTTTGTTGTAAGGTTTTTATGTTGATTATAAAGTTGTAAAATACTAATTCAAAGTAGACTGTAATGCATTAAGGACAGATATTGTAATCTCTAGAATAATTTAATAGTATAAAATTAGACAAAAATAAAATATAAGCATTTAAATAAAATAATAATCCCCAAAGCAAAACAAGTAAAAGAACAAGGGAAAAAAGATTAAAAAAAAAAAAATACAAGATGTAGTACAAGTATTTAAATCCAGTTCTACTAATAATTGCATTAAATGTAAACAGACTAACACAGCACTAAAAGACAATCATTGGCAGGCTCAAATTTTTTAAATGATACATTAAACCAACTGTTTGCCATGAAAAAGAGAGCTACTTAAATATAAGTTTCAATTAAAAGAGTAAGAAAATACACATCATGCAAACACTAAAGAAAGCTTTAAAAGTAGACTTTAAAGTAAGACACTACCAGATTTGAAGAGGGATTCTCATAATGATAAATGGTCAGTTCAAAAGGGTTTCAAAGCATTCTCAAGTAAATTATGAGAATTAATATGTCATGTTTTTGTTACACCCTTTTAATAAGATTTAATATCATAAATTTACTTCTTTCCCAAATTAACAGAGCCGTTATGGTCCAAAAAAAAAAAAAAAACCCAAAAACACCAACAGGTATTTTGTGAAATTTAAACAGTAATCTTAAAATTCTTTTGAAAATCTAATATCAAGAATAACATAGCCACTCCTTAAGAAGAAATAAGATTGGCCTTCTGGATACCAAGGTACAAAGCCAGGTGTAAAACAAAATCATTAAGATAATTGGCCAAGGAACATATGATGAAACAGAACTGCAGAACACACATATAAACACTTAAATATGACCAAAATTATATTACAGATCAGTGAGAAAGTTTGGATAATTCAATAAATGGGGCTAAGGTAATTGCTTTTTTATAAAGGAGAAAACAAAATTGGATATCTAATTGATACCATACATTAAAATAGATTCCATGTTTCTTAAAAGTTTAAATTTGAAAGTCGGAGCTTAAAATCTTTTAACATTAGAGAATACTCTTACTACCACAGGACTGAAGATAATTTTTAAGACATCTAATCTGGAAATCTTTGTGACAATACATGTTTGTCTACATTAAAATTTAAACATATTCATCAAAGAGGCCACGAGTAGAGTGGAAAGATAAGCCATAAACTTGGAAATTTTAAAATACATATAACCAAAAGAGACTTTTCCCAAAATAGATTACATTGAACCATATGAAATTGCCTCCTTTGTCTATCTAAACTAATAGAATATTGCTATTTCTTATGGTTCAACCTAACAAAAGAATTTCTATGAATCATTCAGAATAAAGATGAATAGACCAATAGAAAAATAAGCAAAAGAGATAAACCAGCTCTTCTCAGAAGAAGAAATAAATAGCTAACAAACATTTTAATAGATGCCAATCTCACTAGAATCATAGAATTGTAAAATAAACCATAATTACATATAATTTCACATCCACTAAATTGACAAAATGTATACAATCTGACAATGTCTGGAATTCCACTGTGTTCTAAGCATCGTTAATGATGTGGGACAAAAAACATTGCATTCACTCTGGTTTTCCTTCTTGGAATCATGCAGGATTAAGTGCACCCTGTCACCCTCTCAGTGTCCTCTCTTTTCATTATAACAACACACAGCTGAGAGTTTTCCTGGGTAAACTATTTACCCTTGTGAATTTGAGCCATGTCTACATTTGCACTGTAAACTTTCATCCCCGGCACTCCTCAATCCTTCATGCAAATCTGTGATTCCAGTGGCTATCATTCTTCTTCAGCTGGAAGAACTTCCTTTGATATTTCCTTCAGTACAGGGCTGCTGGTAATGAATTTTCTCAACATTTTTTGTTTGTTTGTTTGAAGACATCTTTATTTGCCTTTGTTTCTGAATGATAGTTTTGATTGATATAGAATTGTTACATGACAATTTTTTTTTTTCTTCCAGCACTAAAAATGTGGCTCACTATCCTTTGGCTTGCATTATTTCTGATGGATTTTCCCCTATAGGTAAGGCATCTTTTTCTCTGGCTTCTTTTAAAATATTCTCTTTATCATTGGTGTGTCTTTCATTCACACAAATTTTTGGTCTGTTCATTTTGTTTTTGAGCAAACTAACATTTTACATTTTTCTATTATTACCATTTATCTATCAACTCAATAATTTTGGAGCAGAAGCAGGGAATCTCAAAGTATTTACTTATTAAGCCCCCTTTCCTGAAGTTGTAAGTACACTTGTCACCAATTCCATACTACTTTAAGTATTACTGCTTTATATAAATCTTAATATTTGATAGAGTTGGTGAATTCTGGTTGTTCCTCTTTTCAAAATCTTCTTTAATTATTTTATCAGATTATTTTAAAGAAATATTAATACAAAAGACTTAGGCTGAATGTTTTGGAATTATACTATGTTTATAAATTAATATATGGATTTTATATGTTTGAGATATTTAATCTTTATTCCCAGAAACATGGTGAGATTCCCTGCTTCTGCTCCAAAATTATTGAGTTGATAGATAAATCATAACAACAGAAAAATGTAAAATGTTAGCTTGCTCAAAAACAAAATGAACAGACCAAAATGTTGATTCCAGGTTAATCTAGAATGGTTAAAAACACATTTATGTGGATTCATACCCAAATGCTTTTTGTTGCTGTAGCAAACTAGATCACATAGTAAATGTCTATGGTTGTCCAGTGGTTTGTCACAGAGCCCTTCCCACAATCTTGTTCTTTTTAATAAGTTTATCAGAAATAAAAAATAATTTTAGGTTTATCAAAAAACATAAAAGATGTGTGTCTGCTGAGGAATAACTAATATACCAAATTACAAATCACTTTCACAATGGTGAATATCTTGGTTTCAGGAAAAAGAGATCTGGACTTGGGCAATTCTTTTCAGTAAATGCTTGGTACCATTTAGAGGACAAAAGGCTATTTTATCTAGTAAATACTATTTTCACTCTGAAGATTCAGCCCATCAGAGAGGTGGAGAATCAACGTTAGTCATTGTTGGGGTTTCCTTCCATCTCTTGGGTTACACTGAGGCTCTGGGGTCTTATTTAAGACCAGGATGACATTAAGACCTCCTTGCACATCCATCCATAGATTTATTCCTGAGTTCCCATTATTCCTGCAGGCATATTCCTTTTAGGTTTGTGTGTTGTAACTTCTCTGCCAACTTACGGCACTGAATGTTTATCTGGAAAGAGCTTCTTTAGTTAATTTGTGTGTCTGCTAGAATTTTATTCACCTTCATTTTTAAAGTATATTTTTGCTAAGCTGAGAATTCTGAATAGCAAGGTTTTGTTTTGTTTTCCTTTCAGCACCTTAAAGATCTTATTTTATTGTCATCTGGGTTTTTTTGTTCAATTGACATGTTCAGCATTATCCTTATGCTTGTTCCTTTAAAGGTAATGCACATATTTGTAATCTGTCTGCTTTCGAAATTTTCTCTTGGTCTTTGCTTTACAGAAGTTATAATACCATGGCATAGAATATTATGAATAGGGCTTCCTGAGTTTCTTGAATCTCTTTCTTGACGCCTTTAGTCAATTTGGAAAATTCTCTGCCAATATTTCTTCAAATATTGCTTCTGTTTCATACTCCTGCCCCTCTCCTTCTGGGACTCTGAGAGCAGATATGTCAGTCCTTTTTTTTTCTTTTTCCACCATGACTCACTTATCTCTTACGCTCTTTTCTTCAGTTCTCACCCTGTCTTTTTGCTGGCATTCAAATTGTGTACTTTCTACTATTCTGTCTTCAGTTTAAAGACCTTCTGGTTTTGCTGTGTCTAATTTTCCATCAGATCCATCTATTGAATTCTTTATTATTATGTCTTTCGATTCTAGAATTTACATTTGATTTGTATTCATGGATTGAAGTTTTTACTGAAATTCTCCATTTTACCCTCCTTTTTTTAAACACAATCATCATAATATTTTACAGTCCCTCTCTAATAGGTTCAATCCTGAATCTTTGGGGATATATTTCTATTGCTTTAGATGGTGTTTTCTTCCTCTAAAGAGGGCTGTGTTGTTTTGTTTTGTTTTTGTTGTCATTTGTTTGCTGGTTTGTTTTTCTTGTAGGCAGGTAGGGTACATAGGATCACTGTAACCCTTTTTATAATGGTAGGTAAATACATTGTGAGGTGTGCAGATCAACTCAGTAGAAACTAAGCTGATTTAAGACTTCATATTAAATTTAGCCAGGCTAAGCCTGTTTCTAGCTCACCTCTTTCTTATGGTGTTAATCAGGGCTTTTAACCAAGAGCTTGTGTGTTCACCAGGTCTCCTCTTCCGGTTAGATTTGTCTTCTCTCATTAGCAGAGTGGAATCCTCTTCTTTTTAGAGGTTTCTAACTTAGCTCTTAAGTGTTCCATCCCACACGGCTTTGTAATTCAGTGTCCATATCAAAGACTAGTCTAGATGTGTGTTTAAGGCACCTTAAGTCTTCCATCTTGTCACTGTAGCCCAAAGCTTCGATAATTACTCTGCCTCCAGCCATATATCACTTCCCTGACTCAAGCCTAGGGTTGCTAGGGGAAAAATTACAGAATACACAGTTAAATTTGAATTTTAGGTAAACAACAAGTTTATGTGCACCAGAATCAGAAACTACTTCCCAAAGTACCTGAAGATGATGAGCTCACCTCCCTGCAATTCCTCCTCTCCAGAACCTTCTTCTCTGACGACTTCGTTGCATCCACCGCTCCCTACCTTTAAATGTTTTTTTATTTTAATCTGGCTTTTTAAGTTATAATTTATTAGAAACATTGCTTTGCCATTCATTATTCCATCTTACTGGAAGTTAAAATTTACCCTTACATTTTTAACTTACATACTCATATACACATTCTTTTCCTAACAAGATGTTTTTTGATGTCTCTGTCCTTCTCTGACAATAACAGAAAAATTAGCATGCTTCATATTCCCCCTCCCCTATCACATCCTTGTTGCCTAGCAGTATGGGTTTTAAGCCCATGGAACCCCTGGGATTGCCTTCAAGAAGCAGAGTTTATATTAGCAGTTTACACACGCTGTTCCATTGTGATATGCGTGAAATTTTCAACCTGGTTCATGAGCCAGAGAGCAGCTGACAGTGACTGTCCTCCCATTCCTATGCTTAAGTCATAACCAGCAAATAGAGCTATTTTTGTTCATTCTTATTTCATAAGCTTTTTTGTCCCACCCATGCTGTTAAATCATAAGCAATGCTCTGGCATCCACAATGCATAGGGCGATCGCAATCCCCAGAACCCCAAATGAGCTTTAAAAATCCAAAGAAATGTTCCCACCCCACCCCAAGCTATCACACACAGCAGACTTCAGACTTCAGCCCAGTCACTGCTCATTATTTTCTCATTGATTTCTAAACTCTCTTTATACATGTTTATTCTGCTTTCTCTCTTTCTTGTTAAGCTATTTTAATTTTATCTGTTACTGCTAAGTGTTAGCAACGCAGAAGGTTTCTCGAATTACAAAATAACACTATATCTTTTTTTTTTTTTTTTTTTTTTTGAGACAGAGTCACTCTTGTCTTCCAGGCTGGAATGCAATGGTGCAACTTTGGCTCGTTGTAACCTCTGCCACCCTGGTTCAAGCGATTCTCTTGCCTCAGCCCCTTGAGTAGCTGGGACTACAGGTGCCTGCCACCACACCTGGCTAATTTTTGTATTTTTAGTAGAGACAGGGTTTCACCATGTTGGCCAGGCTGGCCTCGAACTCCTGGCCTCAGGGGATCTGCCCACCTCCACCTCCCAAAGTGGTGGGATTACAGGCGTTGAGATACTGCGCCCAGCCTAAAATAACACTACATCTTTTTGTTGTTGTTCTTTGGAAAAAAATATTTTATTACAGGTATAAACTATTTTAAAGAGAAAGTGGATCATTTAAACAGATACAGCTATTTATGGGCAGTGCCAAGATCAGAGCTGGATCTTCTGACTTCTAACTCCTAGTCTATTGTACCATGTAATAGGGCTGAAAATAACACTACATATTGACTGTAAGTTCAATAGAGTTTGCTTTCTTTTATTCCTTTACTGACTTGAAAGAGATATATTCTACTTCTATTTTGTTGGAGTTTACATTTTAAAATTAACAATTGGATCTTCTACTTTTACTAACAAAATAAATTATTTTTTATCTTCCCTGTGAAGAAAGTAGCGACTTTAGAGTACATTAATGTTTCCCCTAAACCCTCTCTTTGTATCTCCTAAGCTGTATCTGTCTAATGTTTTATTTCAATCCTGATTTTAAGCAGAAACCATTATTTTTACATTCTATATGAGTTTAGATTGATTAATATGTTTTAACCAATATTTTTATCTACCATTTCTCTATGAAATCCATTTTTTCTCTTCCTAATTTACTTTCTTCTTGCTGTAGTATAACTTTAATCATTCTTTAACTGAAACTTTATGAATTTTAGATGTCTAAAATTTCTTCATCTTTTCTCATGTTTAAGGCTCAATTAGGTAGGCATTACAATTTTAGTTTCAAAGCTATTAACACATTAAATGTATCCTTTCTTTTTTTCTGTCATTCAGAGTTCTTTAGAAGTTTTATATTCTCCCTTTATAGGTAATATTTCTTTTCTCCATTGTAGTTTTTAATACTTTGTTTATCTTTGATATTCTTATATTTTATTGTAATGCCTATAATGTGGACTGTTAAAAATTTGTCTCTATACTTTGGGCACTTTTCAAATGTGAATATTCATGTCTTCAAATCTGGAAAATTCTCATTATTTAGCTTTTCAAATATTGCTTCTTGCCTATTCCCTGTGCACTCTTTCTGGAATATCTACGAAAGAGTGCTGGATTTTCTGTACGATGTATTTCCTAACTTCTGTTTCATTTAGAAAAACTTGTTGATGTGGATTTTGGATGATCTCTTCATGTCTATCATTTAATTCTCTAATTCTTTTTCAATATGTAAAAAGTCTCCATTTTCTAACCCATCTATTGAGTTTTCACTTTTGATGACAACATTTTCCAACTTTAATATCTTTCTTGGTCCTTTTCTATATTTGTTTATCCCTTCTTATAATATTCTTCTTGTTTTATGAATTATATTTCTTCCAGTATTTTTGATTTATTACAAAGTCACATATCTCTAGGTCTTTGAATGTAAATTATTCTGTTTATTGGATCAGTAGACTGTATTTTCAGGTACAGTCATTCCCTGTTATTTGTGTATTCGTCAACTCACTAAAATTTATTTGTAACTCCAGAGTCAATCAATATTAAAGGCAGTTTTGCCACGATCCATAAACATGTGCCTGTGGCAAGCAGAGAGAAATGGGAGTCACCTGACATCTATGCTTCCAGCTGAAGTCACAAAGGGTGTGACGCTCTGCCTTCTTGTTTGAACTTGCCTACTGCCAACAAATGTCCTTTTCACAGAGTATTTAGTTCTATGCTCTTTGCGTTTTGTGCTTCTTGTTAGTAATTACTCTGTTTTAAATGGCCCTTAGTCTGTGCTGAGGTGCTGTGCAGTGTTCCTAAGTCAAGAAAGCGGTGATGTGCCTTATGAAGAAATATGTGGGTTAGAAAAACTTCCTTCAGGCCTGAGTTAGAGTGCTACTGGCCATGTGTTTAATGTTAAAGAGTTAAGAGTGTATATTAAGTAAGGTGTCTTTAAATAGAAACATACATAAAACAAGGTTATATATTGTTTAGTTGACAAAAAAAATGTGACCAGCAGCTCAGAGTAACAAATCCTATATTTCCCCTATGGTCAATAATTCAGTATTCAGTAATGTGGTGTTTGTGGCTACTTCATAGAAAATAACTAGCATGACAAGTGGATAAAGAAACTGTGGTATATATATATATACAATGGAATACTACTCAGCCTTAAAAAGGAATGAATTCATGGCATTTGCAGCAACCTAGATGGGATTGGAGACTATTATTCTAAGTGAAGTAACTCAGGAATGGAAAACCAAACATCCTATGTTCTCACTCATAAGTGGGAGCTAAGCTATGAGGTTGTAAAGGCATAAGAATGATACGATGGGCCGGGCGTGGTGGCTCACGTCTGTAAACCCAGCACTCTGGAAGGCCAAGGCGGGTGGATCACGAGGTCAGGAGATCGAGACCATCCTGGGTAACACAGTGAAACTCCGTCTCTACTAAAAATAAAAAAATAAAAAATAAAAAATTCAGCCAGGTGTGGTGGCAGATGCCTGTAGTCCCAGCTACTCGGGAGGCTGAGACAGGAGAATCACTTGAACCCAGGAGGCGGAGGTTTCAGTGAGCCAAGATTGCACCACTGCACTCCAGCCTGGGTGACAGAGTGAGACTCCATCTCAAACAAACAAAAAAAAGAATGATACAATGGACTTTGGGGACAGGGTGGGAAGGGAATTAGGGGTAAAAGACTATAAATTTGGTTCAGTGTATACTACTCAGGTGAGGAGCACACCAAAATCTCACAAATCACCGCTAAAGAACTTACTCATGTAACCAAATACCACCCGTTGCCCGAAAACTTATGGAAATTAAAAATAGCTATATTTAAGACTGTAAAAGAACATAACTAGCATGAATAAAATAATCAACTGTGTTAGATTTCTCTATATGCATTAAGGATTTTTGCCTAAGTGTTTATCTTCTATTGGTACCATCTGCCATAAGGGTCATGTAGAGTCCCAGATAGTGATATTCCTTAGGGGACACTTTTACAGTTTTCCTGGGCTGGGTCCTTTGTATTTCAGGAGACCTGGACCAGTACTGAGGTGAGTTTCTCAGCTCAGACTTTCCCCACCTCAATATTGTTGTGAATTGAGACCTTAAATCTTCTCATAATACAGAAAACAGATTCTGATTTCCCATGAGTGGTTCTATTTCCATCTGTGGTCTAGAATGGGTGGCTTGCATCTTAGCTAAGGTTTCAGCCCAGTTCTTAAAGATATTTCAATCTCAGTTTACAGACAAGCCAATATTTTACCTTCTCCTGGTTTTATTCAGAGCTCCAGATTCAGAATTCCTGCCACATGAGAGATCTGTGCTTCAGCTTTCATTCTGGATGGAGGTTTACACTCTGGCCCTTAGTAGTATGCGGTCCGTCTGGCTTTTCCCCATGGCTGTGTTGTGCCAGCTCCCTCCCATCACTATCACAATGGATTTTTTCTTCTTAACATGGAATTGTCCATTTATGCTTATAAGGCCAGTTACATTATCTATTTAAAACTTTAAGAAATCTGGCAATGGCATAGCTTTGGAACAGAGTCAGAGAGATTTCTATATCTGCTTAGTCTAAAATCTTTAACAAAAGTCCTGTAAGGCACTTAAAAAATTCCATAATCAGAGATCAATTATCTGTCTTATATATCTTCCAAAGTACCATGGCAAAAGCTCATATCCTTTCAGGTCATGATAGCTAATACTTTTGAGGGCTTATTATGGGCCAGACACCATTCTAAGCACTTTATGTTCTTATTTAGCTTTACAGTAATACCATGAGGTGAACTTTACTCTTATACTCCATTTTGCAGATGGGAAAGCTGAGGCACAAAAGGTTGAAACCTCCCCAAGCTTACATAGTTAATAAGGAGTGGTTGTAAAACAACCCAGGCTTTTAAACTGCTAAGCTATCCTGAAAATATATTTTCAGCTTTTTTTTCTCTCTTTCTGTAGTATCAGTCACCCCATCTGTCCTCCTGTCTTTTACTCATCTCTTGAGACCCATCTCCCTGCAGCACATGTCACATCCTCTGCAACTTAAAACAGATACTCTCTCCCTTCTCTGGATTCCATAGTTCTGTGTTCTATTAATCATTTTATATTGTTATTATCTACTTATAAGTTTGTTTTCCCCATTAAATTTGGAATTCCTCTAAGGCACGGACTTCGTTTCATCTCCTTTGATTGGCAGTGGTCATACGGTGTATGGCCACAGGGTAAGTCTTTGGCAAATCTTAATTGGATAAATAAAGTTCTAGAGAAGCAGCGTGCTCAGCCATTTTTACAACCATATTAAATTATTTTAACAGTTCAGATCCAAGTTTATATATGACTGTCAACATAATAATATTATATCACAGTTAAATGTGCTAGGAAACACACAGATTTTTGGAATCAGGCTGATTCCAAATGGACACATTGATTTTTGCTCCATTTCTGAGAGCCATGGATTTGGGTAAATTGAACTCCTGACAGAGTATCAGTTTCCCATCTGCAACACGCGCCTCATATGACTCCTCATGTGTGGGAGTCAATCTGTGAGACGGTCCCCAATGGCCCCTACTTTCTGATAGTCATACCCCAGGTACTTCCCCTCCCTTCAGTGTTGGGAGGACTTAGTGACTTGCTTCTAATAAATAGACTATTGTAGCAATGATAGGAAGTCACTTCCAATATTCGTTTATAAGAAAACCATGCCTTCAATCTTAGGTTCTCTCTCAAAACTCTCTTAGATCACTTCAGTTTGGGGGAAGCCAGCTACCCTGCCCACTTGGCATGCAGTTGAGGGCTGCTAACAGCCATGTGTGTGATCTTGGAAGTGGATGCTCTCTGAGTGGAGCCTTGAAATGACTGCAACCCTGGCCAACATTTTAGTCACAACCTTTTGACAAGACCCCATGTCCGAACGATGAGGCAAAGCCAGATTCCTGATCCAAGGAAACCCAAGGAAAGGAAGTGTTTGTTGTTTTCATTCAACAGCTAAGGTAACAATCAATAACTAATAGCCTATGCCAGTGGTATTCTTATTCAAAACCTATATGCTAAGCCTTTGAGAGAGAAACAACAAAACAAAACAAAACAGAAAGAAGCAGGCCTTGGGAAACTTACAAAATTAGAAAAGAATACAAACACCAATTTATGTCAATTTAGAAACATACTTATTACAACTTGCTCGTAGCTCATCAGTTAGCGAGGTGCCACCCCACCCTATGTGTGGGGTTTCAAGAGGAAATGGCAGATGTTTCTGTTAAGATTTCCAGGAGAGGCTGAACTAAAGAGAATGTCTAGCTTCACAGGACAGGATGGTTATCCACTCACTGAAGGACTGATTACCTCGGAGGGTTGCCCAGTAGGTCATCTGAGGTCCTTATTGAATCTCTCTTAATTTTATTTCCACTTTTAAACTTGCATGAATAGTTCTGATGATAATTACCAAATGTTGATATGTATGGAAAATCAGCATTCCACAAATATCCAACTTGGGCAGCTTTCATACACGTGTGGCTGCTTGAAATTCAGCAAATTTCATTAGAATCACATGTTTGCTTAGAGAAATAGTAGCCAAAAGCTGTGCTGGAAACACACACACAAGCACACACACACAAGCAGATGCAAAAAAGAAGAAATCTTAGGTTGAACATGTGCAAATTGCAAGCTCTAAGCTGGATCTTCTGAGGTCCCTCTCTGCCACTCTTTTAGGTTGTAAAATCTTGGATCGATCCCTTAATACTCTGCCTCCATAGTTACTGTATTAATGCTTTCACCTACTGTAAGGTGTCTCACTCCCTACATTTGATTTTTTGTGTACCTATGCTAGCAAGCCCTTTGCTCAATTGCCAAAATATTGTTGTTGATATTGTTAAGGAAATACATTTAATTTCTATCAACTGCTACTATGTATAGAGTCTACCTCCATATCCCTTTCCCAATTATCCATTATCCACTAGCCTTTAGGATGTCATTAGGACATTCAACCTTTGTTCCTTGCAATTTCAATTTAAGTTTGTTGTTTTAGTTTTGGGTTTTTCTTCTCAACCGGCATCCTGCCCGCATCTGTAACAACCTCAAGATATTGAACAAGAACGATATTTACGATTCATATTGCAAGCTAAGTTTCTTTACTCTTAATACTCTGACCTTAAAATCCCTTGGCCTTCATCGATGCTCTCTTTGTGCCTAAAACCATTTTCAGGACCAGCATTTGAGATCTTAATGTGGCAAAAGAGAATTCCTGATTTTCTATAATACCAATCCTCAACCACTTCAAATCCACTCTGTAGTCTTTCTCATCTCCATAAACAGGACCTGCAGCTGTTTGAGCCAAAAGTTTAGAAGTTATCCTTGATGCCTCTGTTACTTTTATCCTCCAGTGCTAGAGCATTTCTTGTGATCTCTTATTACATGGTTGCCTCTATCTAGTCATTCAGGTGTTGACTTAACTGCTCTTTGAGACCTTTCTTTCCCAACCGGTATATGGTAACCCCAGCCACCTTCAGTCACATCACTCTTTTTATATCATCATCACCACCTGATATTTCTCTACTAATTTTTTCCATACTGTCTGTTTCTTTCTGCCTCCTGCCATTGCTATAGATCACAGCTCTGTGAGGACAAGGAGCTTGCATGTCGTATTGACTATTAGGATCACAATAGTGAGGTGCAGAGTTGATGAGCAAAACTCACATGCATTCATGCTTTTGGAATTCACCTTAATCTCAGGCCTCCCGCCTTCTGATCACAATAAGTCCGCAGCAGTTTCTCTCCCTTCATTGTGATCTGTTGTCCTTCAATGAATACCTGGTTTCCCATTTTCCTGCCCACTTCTGGTCCTGAAGTGGCCTTGTCAATGCTTCTCTCTTTCAAACGCTGGAATCCTCATGTGCTTGGCTCTTCCTCTTACTTCTAGTGCTATCTTCTGCCTACTGTTTTCTCTTTTCCCACTCCCCAGCAGCCAAGAGTAGCTCAAGAAATTCATAGCATGGTGCTGATTTGATTCATAATAAGCACATGTTATCTAAGGACCCTTCTTCGTTATGCTTTGTCAGCTCTTGTTACTAACAAATGAACTATCTTCAGACCTTCCTCTCACGGTTATCCAGAAAGAGGCTATTTATGGTTCTGGCCTCAATTGTCTTACTATCAATTCATTCATTGACACCTGGCTGTTTTGTTTTACGAAAGCACTTGACTATTTTGGGTTCCTCTAACCTTTGAGTTCTGGCTAAGTCTTGCCTGATAATTTTCTCTAATGTTCTGGTTTGAGTCCACTTTCCTCCTTTTTTCTCCCTTGGATATTGTGCTCACCCCGATGGCTTCAATTACTTTCATTAGAACAATTCCAAAATCTGTATGTGTCACTCAGACTCTCATCCTTAATCTCAATACTAAGCCTACAACTCCTCATTATTTTATTAGGAATGTTCCTCGGATATCTTAAATATGTCAGACTTCACTCCAGACTTACAGTCCTTATTTCAAAGATACCTCTCCTTTTTCTTATTTTTGTTGTTGTTAACGATTCCCTCAAATTCTTGTTCAACTAAGTACAAAACTTGGGAGCCGTCATTTACATCACTTTTTTTCCTTCAGCCTCCTAATCCATCATGTTTTCAGGTAAGCCTGGAATACACAGGTTGTAAAGTACCAATCTTAGAATAATATCAGACTTGTATATAATGGTTACATGTCCGTAATTCAATGACAAAAATAAGACAGTCCAGTGGGTTAAACACAAAACTAAAACCTAACATTAACCTAGAGGATTGCCCTTTGTAGCAAGATTATGTCCTGTCTGCCTTTTCATGTGTTAACACCATATCGTTTTCATAAAGCAGAATTGATAGTAGTGTTCATTTGTTTTAATGTCCTCATGGGACAAAATTACACAGAGTTATTTTAAAAAATAATCAGTTAAATCTAAAAATCAGGTGAACTCTGCTGTAAATTTCTCATTCTCAGTTTCTCTCATTGGTCCTTTCTTTCCATTCCCACTGCCATCACCCAGCTCAGGCTTTTACTACCATTTTCCCTGATAATTACACAACTTCCTAACCAATATCTTGGTTTCCATGACTTTACTCTTTTCCAGTATCCTGCAAATAGACCACTATCAGAAGAAACATCTAAAACATAACTTTGGTCATATTACTCTCTTTCACAACATCCACTGCCGCCACCATCAGAGCCACCGCCACCAACAGCAATCTTTTGCCTACTACGATTCAAGGTTCAGCTAAATGCAAGAGCTGGCACTGAGAGCTCTCCATGGTCTCTACGCTTTGTCCATCCTGACATAGTTACTCCCTGGCTCACTACCTTATGTTCGTGTCTTCATAACATTATCACTGTCAGGAATACTCATGTGTTAGTTGCTGTGTACCATCTGTCTCTGTTGTACACATATACCAGAATACAAGTTACTTGACAATAGGAATTTATCATTGTTCACTATTGATCCCTAAGGCCTACTCCACAATTTAGGTCTGCTATAATTGTTGAAAAATATAAACAGAAAAAAAGAAAGAATGAAATCTCTCTCACTCCTAGTACCTCTCCTTAAGTCAGTGGTTTTAAACCAGGGACAATTTTGCCCTCAGGGTAACATAGTATATAGGTCTTCCTTTCTACTGCAGGGAAGGAAGACAGACCAATGTTTCAGGGAAATTAGCACCGACATGTTCTTTGTTATGATCCACTCTAGAGGACAAAAATGTATCATGTGCTACTCTTATGCCATAGGGAAACCGCATTCTAGTCTCCCCATCAGTAGTTGTTGAAAGTTGGATAAGCTGTGAGCAGAAACATACAAAAATGGTGAATGTGAATACAGAGAAAAGGGCGGTCAGAGACGAGGCTGTTACTCTGGAAAACCAACCAGTCCTTCCGCAAAAGAACTCATAATGAATCAATTGTCAGTTTAGCTGAACTCTTTGTGAATGGAATGCTTTCTGTTGAATGAATGAATGCAGTTCTGTAATGTGCAAAGTCTGAGTCAAAATGGGCTGTGATATGAGCATGATTTAACTGATTGATGACTTCACGCGTTTTTCCCTCTGGTCACCCACAGTCGTTTTGGTTTTAGTCTGCAGCTCAGTAACAGCCAGGTTGTAGGAGAAATCCAGTCATTTATGGTATGACTAGATAATTGTCCATTGACTATTTTCCACACTGATAAGCTCTGCTAATCAGAGGACTAGCATCTCCAGACCAGTGACAAGCTTTTCATTTACAGTTTTCTTCCAACCAGAGAAATGGGGCTGGACTGTAGAATCCTGTAATTGAGAAGGAATGTCTACAAAAAGTCGTTTCATTTTGTTCTGTTGTCATTTTGTGATCGTACCAAATTCACTAAGAAATAGAATGATTAGAAATACGATTACAACTTTCAAAAAGGGACACCCTTTGATGCCTCTTAGTAAGGTGTTTCTAGTCTCTCGAGTCTTACAACCAGAAAGCTTTATGTTGTTTTGTTCTGCTTTCTTCCCAACATTAGACTCACCAGTCCCTCTTCTAATTTGTTCTTCCTTATTCCATCCGCTTATTTAGGAAAGTGATACATAGTACAAAATTACATGCAGGTCTTGTTTAGGGAATAAGTTTTATGTAATCAAAGATATCCAGCAGTTTTACTGTAACCTTTTTTTCAAAATAGAATTTTATTCGTCAAACCTTCCAGGGATAAGACAATGAGGCTGAAAGGTTGTCCTATTATTCCTAACACATGTTTGTACCTATAAACTTAGGATTAAACCTGTCCTTACTTGTCATCAAACTAGAGCCTAAATGTCAAGTAAAATTGAGTTATCTCAAATACCCCAGCCATTATAGAATACGGTTATTAGTCAGGGTCAAGGCAGTGTCATGTCTTCTAAAATCATGCCGCTAGAGGGAGTAAAACCCAGCAGTCTGCAAACCATCCTAGGCCAAAAGAGCAAGGTTGTCTGTTTCACCTTTCTCTTTAAACAAATGATCCTCAGCTTGGTTGCCCCAGAAAAACACCAGCATCTGGTGAGTGGTGTTTATTCTGAGGTTACTCTTTCTAAAAATAGTTTTCTGAAAACTCTCCCTGGTCCGCTGGGAAGCACACAGGCGGAGTGGCGAGCTAGTGAGTGGGAGGCTGTCTTGCAGCGGGGGCACCTCAGAGGCTGGTTGTGTGGGCCAAGAATGCACTCGAAGAGCAGGAACAGAGTTTACAAGGGAGGCTGCCGATGTCCACGAGAACGTGGCAGGCCAGACACACCCATCCCTGGAGAAGCAGAAGGTCGGCTAGGAGTTACGAACATCCCTGCTGAGCCCCAGAAGTGAGGAGCAACAGGGGAGGAGGGAGGCTCCTATCTTGAAGCTGTTGGGCACCTACGCAGGTGGCACAGGGAGGGGCAGGGTGTTGGCTCCAAGTAAGGGATTTGCTTCAGCCAGATGGTGGCCGATGAAGGAGGCCTCAGCAACCCCTTCTGGTCTTCCAGACAGCACCACAGGAGTGTATGTGTTATGGGGGGCTGTCTGTCCATCCACAAGCACATGCCAGAAAGAAGAGGATGGAAGAGGTCAAGATTTTGGGGTTTCTCCTCATTTTCCTTTTCCAAGTTTCATCCTTATCCATGCTTCTAACCACATGGAGACCATTACCACTGGAGGAGTCATTTTCATTTTTCTTTAGATTCCATTTTAAAATCCCCTAAAGACCTGAAGTAAAGAACGTCAATAGTGGCATTTCTGTTCCTCTGAAGGGTATTTTAAATGGTAATTTTGGATAGCCCCAAACTGCACAAAGTAGGGAACTGCGTGCCCTTCCTGCTCGGGGAGCCCAGCCCTGCCTCCAGCAGCTCCAGCTTCCTTTCCTCTCTATCATGGTGCTGCCTTATGATGAGCAAGAAGTTAGACCCGACTGGTCCTTGGTGAACTGGGGCTTCTAAGAGAAGAGGGACCGGGCTCCCCTATTTGAATCCTGGATAATGACACACAGGGAACGGGAGAAGCTGATGCACAAAACATGCCATACCCCGCTGCTTTTCTCTCACTCAGACCCCAAGTCAGGTCGGAAGCAGCTCTACCAGACCTCCCCCAAGGCAAGTTGCTAGAGGATAAGGCTTTTATGTGTTTCCCTGATAAACGTATGGGAGAATCCAGCCTCATTGGATATTGGAGAAGTCTCCTATCTGGAATTGCAGTGTTATTGCTGAAATGTGTAGTTTCTGAGCCTTTGTGTTAAGGCAGAAAAAATAGCAAACCCGGTATTGAAAGAATTCTGAGTTCTCATGCTTGCTCTGTTCACAGCAAACTCTGATTTCAGACAATTCATTGAACTCTTCCAGGCCTCAGTTTCTTTGTTTATAAAATAAAAATGTTAGACAAGACTTTCTGTGAGGGCCTTTCTGGTTCAAAATGTCCATGATATCTGTCTGGTGAATGTACATGGGGTTTTATTGTTGTTCGTTTTGTTTTCTCTTTAACTCTGTCTAGCCTACTACCCCACCTAAAAGTCAATAGAGAGAGCTCTGGGGTAAAGTGCATGCCAGCCTCAGAGTGCATAGCCATACTGTGTAGGAGGAAGCAAATTTAGAAGGAAACAGGCTTCATTTATTCTGCCTGATATGGTTATCTCTCTGAGACTTGTGCCCATGCAAGCGAGATGAGAGTGCAGAGGAAGGCGGGGGGGACACACTGTCAAATGTCAAATGTTTAGCAAAGACTTTGAAGGCTGACAATTGAGTCTTCCGGTAACTTTTGCCTCTACTTTTGCAAAAATGGAAGAGCAGAGGAAAGAAAAAGAGAAAGAGGGAGAGATAGGGAGAGAGAGAACAGAAAATGATTAAATATGAGACCATGGTCCTGTAGGTTTCTTGCAAAAATTAGGCAAATAATATCTAAATTACTTGCAAGGAATTTCAGCCTCATTTCTTTGGCTGACTTTCAGAAAATCCCTGATAATAACTCTGAACTAACACTGAATTCCAGGCCGTCATGATACTCTTCCCAGCACGTAGATGTGGGGCCACCATATCTGTCCATGTGCTGGGAAGAGGCACAAATGTCCAAACCTACTGAGAATTGTGCCAGTGTAGGATGAGAACATTCCTAAAGCCTCTGCCCTTGTGGGCCACATATCTGTTTGAGGAAAATAAGGCATGTGCATACACTAATGACCAATAAAATGGAACAGTGCAAGGTATGATATGGGGCAATGTTTTATAAAGGTCAAGTACACATAGGTAGGAAACACACCTAGAAAGTCTCATAAGCAGGGTGGGAATTAAATGTTAAGGTGGGTGTGAGTTTATGTATAATACGGAAGGGGTGTATTTTGAAGAAGAAATCATGAAAAAAAAATCACATTTAGTTGTCAGCCACTTCCTCATCTGCATGTTTTTCCAATCAAGGACATAAAATCTGTCGTTCTGTGCTTCACATCTCCACATAGTAACTAGAAGACACAGAAAATTCTTATTCACTTTGAATTCTGATAATTTGGTGCAGGAAATGGGTGATGGCAAAACTGACTGTGTACGAAGAGGCCTCATTCTGTCGGTGAAGCCTGAGTATGCCCAGCTACTAATAACAAGTGGCCAGGCAGCTATGACAGCCTTTCTATGTGAATATAATGCTAAATGTATCTAAGCGAATTTAGGACCACCTGCTCTGAATTTTTTTTTAATCCTTCAATACAGCATGGAGTTAGATGGCTTATCCATCAAGACTTCAATCTCAAAGGGCAATACTGTGTGGCAAAAGAAGAGTTGGCTCCTGGAGGACCTCTGGGGCCCCAGGCATGGAGCAGTGTTGGCATCAGAAGAGAGAGCCTGTCAGCAAAGGAGGCGCTAGAGGATTTCTGGAAGAGGGGGCCTCATTCGAGACCACCAAGGGACTGCTGACTGTTCTTGTTCATGACACCTCTCTTCAAGGAAATTGACCCTCCCAGAGTGTCTGATGGAGAAAAAGGTTCTTAACCATTTCCTCTGGAAATCACCACTGAATGGATGCCAGACAATTCTAGAATCTCCACTCTCTGGCTTTTCGGGCCTCTTGGATGGGTGAGAGGTGATGTGCAGATCTGATGGGAAAAATGGCAGAGACCACAGCTACTCTCCTAAATCCTCATTCATTGCCTACCAGACAATTCTCCTGTTTCCGATCCTGTAAGATCACAAGGATTTCTCATTTCAGGTAGGCCAGAAAAGAAGCCACTGATGGAATGCTGCAAGCGGGGGTTTACCATGCGGTATGATTTCTGGGACCCCTTCTTCCCTGCTGAAAATATTTCACAGCCCCCCAGGACTTCACCCAAAAGACAAGGGCAGAAACCAAAGAAAATGTGCTGTTCCAATTTTGTTCAGGCTGCCTGTGGAATGAAGAACCCATGAGAAAGTTATTGAGACTTCAGTTTTCTATTCCTCTCCTTATCTGGCCTCATTACCTCCCAACCCCAGAGAGAAAAAATAAATAATTCACAAACAAAGGACGAGGGTGTGGTGGATTGAGAGCAGGTTTGCTTGGCGACAGGAGGGCTCTGTAGAGGGGTCTCTTGGGAGGTGGGCAGGAGGGAGTGGCTGCTCCAGAGCCCAAAGCTCCATCCAGAAAGGTGGAAGTAACACAGGCACCATGAAGGCTTCCAGAGGCAGGGGATGAGCCCTCCCACCGCAAAGACCACAGAAGCCAGGGCTGGACTCCTGGCCGGGGAAACTCCAGTCCCATGGACTCTATCCCACTCCTTTGTCTCTTTCTCCCTCCTGCGCCTGCCCTGCCTGCCCCTTGCTCTGTCTTCATCCTGAGGAGCCAGCTGCAGTATGTAGGAGAGAAGGGCCCTGTCACGGCTGTCTCTAGTGTGTTATTGTTAGTGTTACGTTACAAATCCCGTTTCCATGCCAGGGTCCCTCGGGGGTCATAACCAGGAGAGGCCATGACCCTGTCAATAAACAGAACCCCAATCCTTAATGTAACCATTTTGCATTCACTGGGCCGGCTCCATGGGTTTGTATACCAGATTCTGCTCCTAGACAGGATCACTTGAGAGGGGTTCCCATGGAAGTCAAGGTAGAGGGCACGTGGAGGTAGACCAGATGCTACCCCTGCTGGCAGGTGGAAGTCAGGCATAGGTTGGCTTGTGCTCCTCCAGAGCCCCCAGCTTTTCAGACCAAGGTGACTTAGGGGTTCAGCCATCCCTCTGAAGTCTCTCTTGCTGCTTCCTTGGTGAAGTTTCTTTTCCCTTAGAAGACCCTCAGCAACAGAGAGACCTTTGCTGATCTGTCAGATGTTTAGCGATGGGGATTGTAAGTAAGACCACTGAGCAAAAAGGAAGCAGGGCAGGGAATGACCTGGCACACATTACTCAACCAGGAGATGTGGTTGACTTCAGCCCACTCGCAATTTTTTGTGCAGATTAATCTGCCCAATATAGTGTGTTTTCCTTCCCAATGCAGAGCCAGCTGATGAATGATGGGTAGAACAAAGCAAAAAAAAAAAAAAAAAAAAAAAAAAAATGGAGAAGAAGAACAGAAATAGAGTCTGCTCACTCATTCAACAAATATTTCTTGAGTACACGGTTCTGCACATGGATACCAGACAAGGAAAAGAATTATAGGGCAGTTTGATTGGCGCTATGGGTTGGGAAGCAATTTCTTTTTTTTCTGTCTTGGATCTAACACCCAGGTATTTGAGAAGCTCTTGATGCCAATACTTGGCCTTCATCGCTATGACTCTCCATAGATCCCCTCTGCTTGGCCCAAAGAGAAAATATTCCTGGGTGTCTGTTGCAGGGACTGAAATATTCACATTTGGAAAGAGATAGTAGTGTTAGACTTTGCCCATCAAACACAACCTCAAAGTTAGCTACCATTGCCTGGCTTGTTTCTCAAACCACCAAGTGCTTATTTGAGTGTTTGGGGGGAGAATAAGAGAGTTGGGCTAAGTGAGGTACTATTATTTCTGCTGAATTAATTAGACTCAATTACAGAGTTAGATGGGGACTTGCAGCTCTAGGGACCAGTCCTTGTTTCTTAAATATGGGAACCAAAGCCTGGAAGGAGAAAGACGTTTGTCCGTAGTCACAAACACAGTTCCTGATCCTGGAAAAATGTGACCTAGGTGGAGAAAGAAACAACCAAAGACAGAAAAAAAATGGAGGCAAAAGAGAGGAGCCAGTGACCAAAGGCAAGTTTCACTTCTTTATCCTGGGTCTGCTCAGGAATCTAGCATCAGACAGTAAGAGCCAACATGGAGACAAGTCAGGCCAGTGACGTCAGAGGCAGGTGACCACTAGAAAGATGCCTCCGATGGCACGAAGCTTTGTTCTCTGACATACTCTAAGCATCTAGCACAGCGCCTGCCTACAGGAGGTGCTCAGAAACTAGGGAATTAACAAAACTGCCTTGCAGATCTTTGTGACTGAAGATGAGGAGTGAGGGAAGAGAAAGAAGACTACTTAATGAGGCCCTCAGCCCCTATTTCCAGAACAGCTCTGAGAGTGTCTGTTTCAGAGTTAGAGTTCCCACAACTGCCTTTGTTAGCAGGAGGGATCTATAAAAAACCAATGGTTTGGACCAGGAGCTCCCACTCTGAAAGTCTGTGACTACCAGGGGCAGTGGAGTTCTTTCACAATTCGCCTAACATTGTTGTCTTAGAAATAATACTGCTTATACAAAAGCAGCAGGACTATTTCCCAAATAAATGTAAATGAGGCTGAAATTAATAAAGATAAATTCATTTTTTTAAATTACAAAATATATAAAATCCTTTTGCTATTGTCAATGAACCATCATGAGTATAAAAATTATCGTATGTTTTGTGATTGTATTGATATTTGGAAGGGATTTCCCACTTATAATGTTTGGAAATCACTGCTCTGGACCTGTCCCTTAATTTCATAGATAACGCCTTATAAACTTCTTCCAGAGGGGAAGAGGGATGTGGCCAAAGCCACTCCGCCCTCTAGTAGCAGAGCTGGGTATCAAATTCAGGTCATCTCTATCCTTTCCTCTACATCACATGCCCTGCAGTGGCATTTTGTAACACCTTGATCCAAAAGGACCACTCAGTTCAACTCAATTTATTTCCAAACTGGTGATGTTGGTAGCCTAAATGGTGTGCCAGGCACTGTATCCTCTACATGCATTATTGTCACCACCCTTACGTCAACTCAGTGAAGCAAATCCTATTATCATTTCTACTTTAAATGCTAAAGAAAAACAGGGGACCTCAAAGAGTTACACAGTTTTTACCAGGCCATGTGATTAGCAAGTTGTACAGCAAAACTCAAATTCTCTGGCTCCCAAGCCCAGGCTCTCGTGCACTTTACTGCACACAACTTAAGGAACACATTTATAACAATCACTGGTGTCCACTGAAATAAAATGTAAGGGCATTAAAGGCAGCCCTCGTCAGTGCCAGTGACGACCCCACAATGACTGCTGTGGGCAGGGAATGGCAGGAGGCAAGAGGTCCTAAGAAATGCCCCTTGAGAGGTCATTTCTCGAGTGGAGAATGTGGACCTCAAGACCAGAATCACCTGAGTGTTTCCTGAGAATGTCATATGTTAGGTTTCATCCAGAGCAGCTCACACAGGATCCCTTGAGTGGATCTGGAGTATCTGCAGTTACTACAAAAACCCCAGATGCCTTTGAGCACACCCTAGTTTGAGAACGAGAGGGCTGAGAGACCCCAGGAAGGGTGTCAGTGTGAGGAGATGATGAAGCAAGAAGTAAAAGTCAACAGCAGGCCCAGCTCCAGCCGCGGAGGAGCCTAGCTGAGCCTCAGACACACGCCTGAGACTTCACACGGGGCCATTCCCCACAGCCTGGCTTTCTACAGAGGGAGGAGGGGTGCCTTTCATGGTTCTGGGTGTGCAGAAGGTTTGCGTGTGTTTGTTTAGAACAAAGCCTATACTTAACTGGCACAAGTGAAACAGATTTTATAAATAGATGTGAGCATGAATGGTTTTTATGATTAGCTTGTTTTTAATCACCATGCTTGACCGGTGTCTGTGTTCAACTAAGTAAATATTTCTATGGTGATAGTATACACAATACAAAGGCCATTATTTAATGTTAATACAAGTACCATATGGGAGGTCTTATCATGCAAGAGCCCCAAAGCATAATAAAAGCAGATAGGAATAGATAGGCAAGGGTGGGCCTTGCTGTACAGTCTGCTTGATAAAACATCTGCTCTTGCAAATGTTGGCCATGCAAGTATTTATGCAAGATGGTTCTCCTGGAGGATTTGGGGGACAAGATCAGAAAGCCATGGATTCCAGATTTTTTCTGTTACTCATTTGGTGACCTTGGATAAGTCTCTATACTAATTGTTTAAGCATTTGTGCCTCAATTTCTCAATTCTTACGTCTTTGCCTGCCTCTCCAGAGACTAATGAAGATTAATGAACACCTGGCAGAATCCTTGAGTTCTATATTTAGAACAAAGAAACAGGGAAGGGTGGTGCTGAAATAGTGCCTCATTATTTTAACATATAAAAGGGAGACAATCCAGTACATTTTTCACTTACAACTGGAAATTTGAGAAACGTTGAAGCTTCCTGAGATTAGTAAAGCAGCCTTGTCATGAACAAAGCCTCTTAGGAAATGTACTAGGTTGCAAACTTTGCCAGCTGACTTTTCACTCAGGAGGAACAACTAAGATGATAAAGGGCATGAAACTAGAATGACTGTCTCCTGAAAAGGGGCAAATGGGAAGGTTACAGCTTTTAGTGTCCTGGAAAGCGACATTTGCCTTTACACAAAAGCGTTACTGCTCTGACTTGCCTTTCATTTTTGAACTTGATGATACTACAATGTTTAGTGCAATCCAGTGCTCCTAGCCTGTTTATATATTATCTGGCATCATCTTCGGCACTTGCTGTGAATAGATAAGAGTGTTCTATTCTATGCCTTAGTCTTCTGCATTTATATGTTCCAATGAAAAATATCAACAAGAACTTTTAGTATTTCTTTTACACTTCCTGTCTGTAATATGCATTTGCATTCATGATGTCATTATAGGAGGTGGGTACTATCACCACCCCCAATTTAAAACTGAAATGACCTCCAAGAGAGGATTTATCTAAGTACAGGGTTTAGTCAGTTAGAACTGGAGCTCAAACCCAAGACCTGTGCTCTCTGAGTGCAATGCTTAAGGAGACTCTGCTCATTTGTGAATTAGAAACTGGAATCTGGCCCCAGGAAGAGGAGCCCTCCTGGGTGGTCAGGCTTACTATGAGGAACTCTGAATTAGATTTGAGGGTGTGGGCTAGTGCATGTTTTCCTTCTGGAAGTGCTGGCCTCTCGCAAGCACCCCATCATCTCCGTGACCGCTCTGGCAAATTAACAGAGGGTTAATTTGTTTCATTTACTATCAGGGCGCAAGGTAGACATAGGTGAGAAGAGACAGTGCCTGACAAATGCTTAAGGAAAGAGATGTGAATTCCCACTGTGTTTTCTAAGGTCATAAGATTCTTTCCAGTTGATTTACTACAGTGACCATAAATCTAGAAACAATATGTTCTTAAATATATTGGGAATGGCCACTGAGGAAAGGCTGGTTGGTGTAGTGCATGGCATGTGGGCTGAGAAGGGAATTATACATATCTAGGTGGGTAGCTGTCTAGGTTAACCAACTGTTCTGCCTCATTCTCCGGCTTAAATGTACTAGCAAAAACTGAGAGAAGGGCAGGCAGGTGTCCACGTTCCAGGCAACATCATGGTCCAGTCCCTGTTCTGAAGGCGTGTGCCTCATGCTTAGTCCAGAGCCTGCATGCAAGAAAATCACCCTGTCTGACCCAAGGAAACAGCTCAGCCTAGTCAGAAACAGGGACTCCTTTAAGTGGCTGTGAGAATCATGTGTGCTTGTATGTTCACATGCTTGTGGCTCATTTAGTCCCAGAAGGAAAGAGGGGGTGGCAATGCAGGGTATTAACAGGATAGGCTGAATAGCATGACCAGTCTGTTGCTGATTTCTGCTCTGCTCTGCCTTCTTGACCCAACCTCCATGCGTGTTTCTTATTATGCTGTGGATTTGTTTTGCACTGATGGGTGGGAAAAGACCGGTGAAGCAGTAATCGTGTAAGTGAAAGCAATGACTCTCTGGTGTCCTCTACAAATTTCCCACAGTCTTTGCTAAGGCCTCAGGGCCCTTCAGGGTTTAGAATTACAGCTTTCAGTAAATCTCCTTAGACTCACACTCACATGTGCTGTTGTGAGACAGCACCAAATCTGTGCTGACAATTCTTCACAAAGCCAGAACCATGCCCTGTGTCCAAAACTGATCGGAGCCGAGGAGTAACTGTGACAATAGCAGCTGCCATTTATTGTGCAGGGAGTGCATGGCAGGCCCTATTCGAATCCCTTAAATGGATTTATCAATTTAACCCTCACAGCAATTTTTGGTAGTGAGTGCCATCATTATCCACCTTTGACAAATGAGGAAACTTAGGCACAGAGAGAGGTGAAAGACTTGCCCAAGCTAGTTAACAGAAGAACCAGTACTCAGGCCTGGAGCGTCAGATCTCAACCTAGCAGCACGACCTCTTTTCAAGGACCCAAGAATAAAAAAACACAGAGTTGGGAATTATTTCACTTTAACCTTAACATCACCCATTAAGGAAATGAAACATTCATTGAATAAGAATAAGAATGTTTTCCTTTACCAATGGAGACATTTTAAAGTAAGAATTGTGCTTAGTTTCTGTTCCAATAGGGTTGCCAGCCATAGTTTATGGTGTGGTTATCATATTTCAAAAGATTTTAGTGGAAAGATCTATGGGAAAGCTGTTGAGTGGAGAAATCAGCTGTGTTTTGCCTATCAAGATGACACTATTGACCCAATGCAAGTTAGGCTTCTACGCTAAGTAATTTTTCTAGTTGTGTTGACAAGTTATCTCGAACCATCCAAGCCTCATCTTTTCTTCCCTGTTGATTAGTTGGGGATGAGAGACAGATGATCTTGGTCTTTGGAGAAGTGTTTTATTTTCTTGTATTCAAAACTAAATAACCCAAATGAGGCAGTTTTGCCTTCAACTAATTTTGTGTTTGTACCCACTCAACTGTCCTCTTGCATTCATAGGAATGAAGGAAAAGAATAATTTTGTGATGATAGCTGGCAGCCTCTCAGGTATGGAACTTGAGCAAAATGCTTCTAGGAAGAATTTGGAGACAGATAACAGCAGGTAGAATTGCCAGTTAGAGGGTTCAGTTATGAAGACGAAGTAACAGTTTTGATGTTTTCACCCAGCTTTTCTGTGGTCTCTTTTTTAAAAAATGAAAATACGTACTCTTGAGAACCTACTTTATCTTCAGTGATAATATTGATTTAACTCTTGATGAGGTAAAGTGTATCCTAGGATAATATTATTCTAACCTGATTCTAAATCTTACGTTTTTAAAAAAATGTTGTAGTGTTAATCCACTTTGTAGATCTAATCAATATAGACAGCTCTGATGAGTAGATTGCTTCCCTACATTTTTCTTATTTTTTAAGAGCGAATGTTCTTAAACTATTAGGAAGGTATGTGTCACGTTATTTTTCGTCTTTAGCCACATTTCCTTTGAAATTAAAAGGAGATAAAAGTCTCATCTATATACTGCTAGCAGAAAAAAATCGCCATGAACTTTCCCCAAAGACAATATTATGAAAAGCCTTAACAACAAGCATACGCAAGAAAACCACACACAAAAAACCTTAGAGTCAACCTAAATGTCCATTAATACGTAATATGTATATAAGTAAATAAAATAAAATAATATATAGCTGCGAAAAATAGAAAATAGTTAAATAACATAGAAACATGGCCATACTGCACTGTTCAGTGAAATAGCAACTTGCAAAGCAACAGTATGTTAGCCCAATTTTTAAAAACAAAAATATTTGTGTGTGTGTTTGTGTGATATGTGTTGTAATATGTGTAGAGAAGGACAAACTGAAAGCGTACTAAAACAGTTTTTTGTTGGTTGTAAGACTGTATGATTTTCAGGCTCTTTTTTGTTTTGTATTAATTTTTGACAATAAAATGTAAAGTAAATCCTTGAAGATCTATATTTAGAATTTTATTTTGCAGTACTTGCACATCACTGTAATTCTTGGTGTTGCTATAAAGGCGGCTATATTTACTACCATAATTGATTCTCAACATTCTGTCCCATATTCAATTCTATGTAATGCTTCTCACTCTGACCAGGCCTTTTAATAAAGATGGTAGCTATCTGGCCAGCTGTACCACTTAAGTTATAGCTTCTGCTGCTGATCATCATTAAGCTTCAAAAACCAATACTTTCATTAACATTTATAATATTTTAAATTTTTTCAAGGTACAATAAATCATTACTTAGCCCATCTTCACAGTATGTTTTCCCATTTCCTGGACCATGTGATTTCAGTCTAGCTGCAGTCACTTCAAACTGCAGCCTCCTAAAAGCAACAGAGTGATTCAATTGAACAACTATTCAACTATTACTTGACTATCCACAGGTGCAAAACATGACACCAGGAAGAGTGAGAATGACACCAATAAACAAAAATGAGCCACTGGTGTCACGGAGCTCAGTCTAGGGAGTAAGAAAAACACAGGCCTAAGTAATCCCAATGCAATGATTTGAAAAGCAGTAGACAAGCACTCATTCCAATTCCTAAATGCATTCTGCACCTCTGCCAACTTCTTACAAAATGCCCATTTGCTTCACTCTTGTTAACATATTACAGATTGGAAATGTCTCCGAAAGGGAAAGCATGATATTGTACATCTTCAATAGATGTAAGTGCTCAGAAAGCAGGGACCTACTTATATTTTCCCGTGATGGTGATTTATTAACTAAAATCCAACCCACCCGTTTGGTAGCCAAATTAGATAAGCTATCTCTTTGTGTCATCCCAGTTCACTGGTGCACCACTCTCTAGCCATATAAACACTCTGTTTTATTTTGCAGATGAGGAAATTAGAAGACGGGGGGAACCTGAAGCTTGTCCTTTTCTCCTCAAAAGCCTGTTTCAAAGTCCACATTCGATTGCGGTGGACTTTAAGAGGTGGGCTTCAGATCTTCAGTTACTTATCCAACTGCAGGATCTCCTGCACTCCAGTCAGTGTTTGAGACTGGACAAGTGAAGAGTCTTAAGGCAGAGCTGACTCCACCTACTGTTACACTGTTGAGCAGATGAGAAAACCAGGCTTAATGTTTGTTACCACTGTCTCTTCCTATTTCTTACTGTGTGACAGTGATCGGTATCTGGTTGCCTTAGAGACTGTCAGACCTGGCATCTCTGCGTATCTGCAGAACACTCAGTGGTTTCTGAAAACAGGTGTGGCCTGGTTAAGAGTAGCATAGCCACAAGTTTTTTTTTGTTTTGTTTTGTTTAGGTTGCTTTGACTCTGGCGGCTTTTACCAACTTTCCAAATGTCACTAACTCTACCTCAGGGGCTATTTGTCAAAGTTATTGGTAAACTAGTTTCTTACCTGTTTTTTCTCTATATTTTAAGAGATAAAATACTAGATAGAAAAAAACAAAAAGCTTACTGAAGCAAAAACTGGTTTTAAGTGACAATTGTGTGTTCGTTGTGGCTTACACTTTGACAATTAGTTCTGGTCCCCTTGCTGATGGTGTGGCTTTTGAGGTAAATTGCATGAAGAAAACCAGTTCTCATTTGGTAAGCTCCAGTGGGTTGCAGAGTTAAGGGAGCTGATACTATCACCCACCACCATATATTTGGCCTCACTGGTATAGAGCTAATGACCAGTAAAGGTATTGAAAGTACATTAACATTGGGTCAGATTAAGTGGGAAACATAGACCCTATTCAGTTATGAACATTTCTCCACAAAAAAGTACAAAATGGGACCATTTGTAAAAGTCTTGAAAATCAATGAATTTAGAAAAGTTGGAGAAGCTGGTTATATTTTGATAGAGAAGAGACAGTTTAAGAAAGTCAAGAGAGCTGACTTCAAATATTCGAAGAACAGCATGTGAATGCACAAATAACCATAATCTTTAAGGCCAAGAAAATGGACTGACAGCTTAAAAGGGGAAACAATTTGATTCCAAGAAGGCAATCCATTCTAATCACAAGAGCACATCTCACAGCAGTGCAATGGGTGCCTCGAGACAATGAAAATTCCTATCTCAGGAGCCAACACCAGGTGGTGATTTGTCAGGCTTGCTAGGGAAGGATTCTTGTAGTAGGGAGGGAGACTGGATGAGACCTCTAAGGTCTTTCCCAAATATGAGATGCTATCTGTCTAATTAATTGCAGTCAGACTCTTAGGTATTGTCCTGGGCTCTCATCTCTGTGTCGTTGAACTCGAGATTCACTTCTTCCTAACTGTGAGATAATTGAGTGGATTCACATCTTTAAGTCAGCATTCAGCAGAAGCAGTGATGGTGGTGAGATAAATTCCCAGACTTTCCATCTGATTAATTACTGTCCCAGAGCCTTGGTTTAGGAACATCCAGGAGACCATGAGGCTCATCAGAGTTGAGAGCTAATCCCATATGAAATCAACCAGGTGTCTGTTTCCACTTGCTTCCCCTGAGGAAAAAAAATAATTTCCTTTTATTTTCTGGATGTTTGGGTTTGAGGATGGGTTTGATCTTTAGTGCTTCTTTGTTTTGTTTTGTTTTATATTTATTTATGTTTGGTTTTAGGTCTGGAGTTCCAAAATGCAACATAATAAACACTTGCATGTCCAAAGCACTTTTGTCCGTTTTGCTGGTGAGAGTTGAAAGTAAATAATCTGCAGTCAAGTTTTGGTATCAGATCAGTCCCCTGTGCAGTGCGTGGTCTTGTGCACGCTGCTTTATTTTCTGGGCCACCATTTTCTCATTTCTGAAATGGTGTAAGCACCATTTTATAGGTTTATAAGAATTCAATGAGAAAATGCATGTCAAGGTACTTTCTATGCTTTGAAGCAACTTTAAAATTTTAGTTAGGGTTATTTAAGTTTTCTGAACTGTGTGTTGTGGTCAGTGTAAGATATAAAAAGCTCTCTTCACTCTTTGCATTAGACATTTTTTTTTCTCAGAAGTGACATTTCTTGATCTTCCCGCAGGTTCTGTAGAAAAACACATGATTGATTAGAACCGTTGTTTTGAGTCCGCACTTGTAAGTAAAACAGAACATGAGTGAACACCTGGCAAATCATGTCTTTCTCAAACTTTCAACTCTAGGTTGGTATAAAATGACCAAAGAGGCAAGCAGCAGGAACTATTGAGTTTCATTAGGCTAACAACTGAGGCAACAAACCTGGAAATTCACAGGAAAAGGAGAGTCTCTCGATCAAACCCAAAACTTTAAATATTTGTGTGTATTAATGATTAGGATTTGACATCCCATAATCAGTTTTGCTCTAAAGGGCAAATGTTCATAGAGAGTCCCTCAAACACCAGGCAGCGAAAGGAAACTCCCCCAGCAGAAGAGAGAAAGCGTTTCACAGAGTGGGCTTAGCAGCGCTTCTCACATGCTTGTGGAAAATAGAATGTGTGACCACACTGTACTAATAATCCCCACAGACAAATATGTTGTTGCTTGATTCAGGCCTTGTGTGCATAACATTGTCTATATGTTTTGTTTTCTTTAAACAGAATCATAGAAGATAAGGAGCCACAAAGGTTCACTGTGTTTTCAAAGGTGCAGTCAAAATGTTACACTTCTAAATTGTGGCGATGAGACACGCCCTGAAGAAAAAGAGCGTTACACCTTCACAAGAAAACAGAGAAACCAAGATACCTTGTGATGTCTTGTACATACCGAGAAAAATATGTCCTAACCTTGAAAGCCCATTTTGGACATGAGGAGAACCACGTCATCACAAAACCGGAAAGCAGTATCTTTCTCATCCACTATCCCCTTTCTTTTCCAAATGGACACCTGAGACTTTGAGCTACTTCATACAACAGAGTTTCACGCTGGGGCCTCCCACCCCTACCTGCATTTCAGGCCCAAGTATTTGCTGGCGTCAGATTCATCGTCAAGAACCTTTCTGTGGTCCATTTCTTGGGGCACAATTCTCTAGCGATGGGGACTAATCCCGTCAAATCATCCATTTTTGTTAACATTAATTGTGATGTCCATTCCAGGTATCTGCTTTGTGTATAAAAAGGAAATTTCTGAAGATGCAGTTTTATATGAAAAGGACTGATTTTAGTTGCAGAGGTTTCATACATAATGGGAGGTCGGTAAAAAGATTATTCCTTGCTGAAAAAAACTCTGGAAAAATCATGCCATGCAGAAAGCTGCCCACATGGCCTATGCATGGATTCAGTGTTGAGGGGGAAGGACATTCTCTTTACACTTTTACAACTTCCTGATATAAGTGGTTCACTCACAGGAAAAGGAGCAATGACTTGATACTGACACTTTCACCCCAAGTTTCCAGACTGTGGAGTGTAAGGTAAAATTAAAGGATGGGTAATCAGACCATCATGAACGAAAATAGAAAACAGTGTCTTGGCATGCAAATACTGTGAATTTCATTTCTCTCTCTCTCTCTCTTCTAGTCTCTCTCTATCTTTCTCTGTCCCCTCATCCCCCAATCTTTTGAACAGTTCCAATGTTGCTAGTATATAATTATGACAACTGGACTTAATTGAATAGTAAGCTAATGCATTTTGACACTCTATTATTCATTAACTAAATTTCAGTTATTTAAGCATGAGGTTAACAAACACTTTTGACCATCTACTATATACTAGACATGATGATGACTACTGGGGATATAGAGAGACAAGATGTGGTCCTTTCCCCAAGGAGCTTACAGTCTACTGGACAGACATAAATGAACAGTAAATGAAAATGCAGTTGTCCTGAATTCAGGGTACTATGGGAACTTATAGCAGAAATAGCCAGCAGTCTTACAGAGTCAGGAAAAGCTTCATGGAAGACCATAGTGTATATGTTGAATCCTGAAAGAAATAGAACAGGAAAACCTGCGAAGAAAGACCAAGGATTTGCATTGGTGGCAATGACCCAGCCTAAAGGTAAGAGATATCAGGGTACCTGAGGGGAACTGTGAGTTTCCAACTTGACCAGACACAAACACAAAGAGATAAGGGAGAGTTGAAAGAGAAAGTTTGGAGAGCAACGCATGGGGAAGATTATATCAGATTGTGCATGTTTTTTGTATCATTTCCAGCCAAAGGCCTGGTTGGATAGACCTTCTCAGAGGGTGTGGCTTGAATGACTAAGGTCATAGAATTATAATATTGTAAGGAATTTAGAAATAACTTAGTATTAACACCTGCCCTATGTGCATAAGTACTCTGTACAACAACCAGACGGGTACCCAGAGCCTCTGCACTACCTTTGGAGGTAAATACCTCCAATGAGCAGGGACACACTATTTGACAAAGCAGCATTCTCCCTCCCAGTCTAACAGCCTGTGATGTATTTGACCTTTCTTTGAGGAAAGATAATCTTATGGTCCCTGACCTCAAGATGTTTACATTTTAATGAATGGGTGGCTTCTCCATTAATCTGAAAAGAATCACAGGTAAAGTAGATAATAACATAGACCAGGAAGTAGCATCACCAGGTATTTCAGATTTGAGGATTTATTTCATCTTATTTCTGTGACTTAGGATATGACAGAGGATCAGATATAGTCCCTGCCATCAGAACCCTTATGATATAAAGGCCAAACATGTAAGTAAGCATGTAGGCTAGGTAGGCGTGGTGGCTCACACCTGTAATCCCAACACGTTGGGAGGCCGAGGCAGGAGGATTGCCTGAGCTCAGGAGTTCATGACCAGCCTGGGCAACACGGTGAAACCCGGTCTCTACTAAAATACAAAAAAAAAAAAAATTAGCCAGGCATGGCGGCGTGTGCCTGTAGTCCTAGCTACGCAGGATGCTGAGGCAGGAGAATTGGTTGAACTCAGGAGGCGGAGGTTGCAGTAAGCTGAGATTGAACCACTGCACTCCAGCTTGGGCAAGAGAGTGAGACTCCGTCTCAAAAAAAAAAAAAATAGTAAGCATGTAAAGACACTTTATGTAATTCATGTGTGTGAACAATATGAATGCATGTGAACACTGACCCACTAAAGTAAAGGTAGTTCGGAAATCTTGGGCAGTTCCCATTAGAGCTGCCTGAAGGGAGGCTGGGAGGATAGAAAGGAGATTGAGCTACAAAACACATAAATGTGAGCTACACAGAAAAAGGGTCAATTAAACAAATCTTGTTGACTCTGGAGTCTGGCTCTGCATCCCTTTTAAGTGAAGGCCAGCGGCTTCCCACTGGGTTTAGGTTGGAGCTGGCCTGAAGGATAGCTTGCGTACTGCAGGTTGTGCAATCAAATACTATTTGGAGGACCTATTAACGGGCCTCATGTGGTGTTTTTCATAAAGAAAATCACCCTCCATTATTTAATGGAGGTCTGTAGACTTTGAGTCTGTTTTACAGTGGGGATGTTCTTTGTAGATGATAACTACAGGGATTGGAGACATTACTTTTACCCAAACACTGTGGCTGCTGGGAAAGGAAGATTTTTGGAGCAAATGGGACTTGGAGAACACATCACATCTCGCCATATAAAAAGCTGTTCATAGATTCTGTTCTGCACCTTCCTTTATTCTCACTTTGTGTGTAAGTTACTTGTGGATATTCTGATCCCGATCCATAAATTGTAAGTCAACTTCCATTTTAGGTTTCTCAGACCGAGTTTATGGGGTCAAAATGAGCATGGAGTTACAAGCTCTTAACTCTGTACTTCTGCCTCAAGGGAACATGTTTTTCTGCAGATGTTTAGAAAACTCAGCACTCAGTGTGTGCTCCACATTACAGAGCTCCCTTTTCTTCTCAGATAATCCAGTTCTTCCACCTTAGTGTTTCAGAACTACCATTATTGATACATTTCAGATTATACTGCCAGACCCTGAGGTTGTTTCAGGAGCTCTTGGCTGCACTGGACCCTTGTATTGTCTTCCTAACAGTGCTGTAAGAAATGGCCAAAAATTAGTGATTAAAGCAAAATAAATTTACTATCTTCTAATTTGTAGTCAGAGGTTCTAAAAATCAATGTGTTGGTATGGCTGCATTCTCTCTCAGTGGTGTAGAGGAGAACCCGTTTTCCTTCCCTTTTTAGGTTCTTGAACCTACCTGCATTCCTTTGCATCCCTTGACTTGTGGCTTCTTCTTTCATCTTCAATGCCCACAGTGTATCATCTTCAAATTTCAAGTTTCTCTCTCTCTTCCTCATTCTCTATCACTTTTATAAGGTAAACAGTAAAAGCATAGGGTCTTGCACCTTCCAGCCAAAACATAATCATTCTGAAGGGCAAAATAAGGCATACAAATATTTTATATGTGGCCTCATTCTTTGGCTCAATGACAGTCTTTTCTTTAACTTCAGCGTCTTCAGGCCAATTAGTGGGTATTTCTAGACGTCTACAGGAAAGCTTTGGAATTCTTGTATGTTGCACAATGTTCCTAAAGACTGGTCATGCTACAGATTGTGCGGATTGTTTCTGTACCAGCCAGTCAGTCAGCCAACGGATAATCAAGAAATATGTATCAAGTTTATATTATTATACCAGGTACTCTGCTGCATATAGGATACAGTGGTGAATAAGACACATGTTCAAGCATTATCAACAGACAGCATCAAAAAAGCAAGCAGAGTAGCAGAAAGTGAATTACAGCTATTTACAACGCATATCTTCAGGAGCAGAATAGCAGAATGCAAACTAACACAATGCAAAGGAGGAAAGATTGAAGTCTGTGTCTATAGTAAAACTCCACTGCACTGGTTGTTCAAGAATAATAGATAAAAATTAAAAGATGTAGACCCTGCATTCAGAAAGTTTTCAGTGTAAGTGGGCAGACAGAATATTATACATAAAATGACAAAAAGGTTAGTCAATTATACATATAAATCAAGGGCAGGAACAAGGATACAGAAGGAAGAATTGTCTAGCAAGGTGAGGGAGCAATGAGCTCAGACCTGAAGGACTGCTGTGAACCGTCATGGAAGGAGACTGGAGGGTGCCACATGTAGTGGGAGTAAAGAAAGATCTGGACTTTCAACAAAGCATTTTCAACGCTAAGGAATAATCACCGTTGGTAGGGCAAAATCATTCTGCAAAGTACATCTGCACAGGTGTTGACAAATCTAGATGAAAGTGGCTGCATAGATGTCAGGTGTGGTTACAAAATCTAAGCTCCTTGATGGACGGGACTTTGCTTTATTCACCACTCTACCCATAGAACTCAAGCTACTGCCTAGCACAGAGTCGGCAATCAGTAAACATTTGTTGGTGGATAAGTGAGTGAACAAATGCAGAGACAGAGGAATGAGCAGGGAATTGCACTTTGGACCAGGGACAGTAATAAGTAGACCCCTCTAGCTTACCTCTCTGGAATGTGATACTAATCACCCAAAGGCCGGTTATCATTACTTGCCTTTGCCTACCTGGAGAGCCAAAGAAATCAAGGCCAGACGTGGAGGGTGTTAAGTCACAGACACAGCTTGTCCCTGCACACCGGAGCAGGAGTAGAAGCTGGGAGGTCTTTTTATTACATACATCCTGTAACAGTTCTCATGGGCTTGGCTTAAAATCCTACAAAATAAGAATGAGTAAAAGAAGTGGGGAGTATTTCTAGGAACTCCCTTGTTCTTCCAACACCCTATTCTTGTCTCTTTCAAGTGATCTGCTAAACGGCTGCTCCATGTGGTATAAATCCCCCCACCCCAGCACTGAGAGCCACAGTGTCACTACTGGAGGAAAAAACCTGAAGACAGGGGAACTGACAGAGTCAAGTGCATTAGACTAAATCACAGCATCTAATGAGGTTCCACAGCAACTACTTGCCATGCTCTTTAGGGAAACAGTTTCCTGTCTCCTTCATGTGGCCTCAGCAGGCCTTTCAGTATCTTATGCTGTGCAGAGTCCCTGTGAAATTTTCCCTCAGCCTTTCTCAGGGTGCTCCCGTACACCTTGGAGTTTCTTTTAGCCAACATCACAATCAGCTAGGGCTTTGAAAATGAATTCTTGTGAATAAAGTGAATTATGTAACACTATTCTTCCATAGGACAATTTTTCATCTATCGGGCTAGGCCCTTCATGCAGGAGAAGGTGGCAGTGAAGGATCTGGAAGGGGTGTCTTTCTGTGTCTCAGCTGTTTCCTGGAAGTTTGTTCCTGGGCACCTCCAGCTTTTCTTCACCTCTACCTTCCTTCAGTAGGAGAAACCAGAATGGTCCCCGACTACCCAAAGCAGGTCCCCAACAAGGAGCAAAGAAACAAAATACAAAGTAAATAAACACTGGGACAAGAAGGCAGCAGAGTAATGATAATGCTGTGAGCATGAAAAGCACTGTGGCCTCTCACTCCGCATCTGATATGTTTGGATATTTTATCCCCTCCATACTCATGTTGAGATGTGATCCCTCGTGTTGGATGTGGGCCTGGTGGGAGGTGTTTGGGTCGTGGAGGTGGATCCCTCATGAATGGCTTGGTGCCCCCCTCATGGTAGCAAGTAAATTCTTGCTCTGTGAGTTCACGTAAGATCTGGTTGTTTAAAAGAACCTGGAACTTCCAGCTCCCTCTCTCTTGCCCACTCTCTCCCTCATGGGACATCCAGGCTCCCTTAGGCTTTTCACCTTGACTGTAACCTTCCTGAGGCCCTCACAAGAAGCAGATGCTGGCACGATGCTTTGTGTGCAGCCTGCAGAACTGTGAGCCAAATAAGCTTATTTTTGTTGTAAATTACCCAGCCCCACATATTCCTTTACACCAATGCAAATGGACTAATGCACCATATCCAGTGGCCTCCTCCCCATTCACAACCTGCTAGCCAAGCAAGGGTGGTGGAGGCAGATTTGAGGGTGAGCCCTGGGATAGGAGGCAACTCTCACATGTGACTGACTGTGGCTTTGAAGCAGCTGCAATAACTTTTGTCTCCTGGGCAGACTGAGGTTAGGAGTTCAATCCATGCTACGGGGTGAGGTCAGAACACCTTCCCTTGCTTTGATCTCATTGGGCTCCAGCCTCCCTTGTAAAGGTCCTATTAAAGGGGGCTATTACTGTCTCTGTCTTGGCCTGCCTACTCTTTGGGAATTTTCCTATAATTCTGAATTATGTCAAATCAAGATTTAGTATTTGGAACGGTTTATTGAAAACCCTTCTGAAGGAAAGGGAAGGGCTAAGTGAGGTCTTTGGGGTTCTCCTGTACTGCTACTTTCAGTGGCGCTCTTTCTGCCCAAGGCCCTTTTTCAGTAAATTGCCCTGGTTGGCTAAACCCAGTGGGTTTCTCGCTATCACTATATACTCCTACAGGAATTTCAGAAGAATTATTCCTTTTTGCTTCCTGAAATGAGCATTCTATGAGCCTGTGTTTTTAAATAAAATGGCCTGGAATCATTTTCATTAAAAGATAGTTCTGAGGTACAGTGCAAACATTTAGCTTATGAAAACTAACAAGCAGATGAAACAAAAATTGTTGAGGGCTCTCAGTGAGGAACGCTCACTATAGGGGTGTTAGTCTTGAAGCAGTGAAGAGAGTTTGAGAGAGTTAAGGGAGGTGTTCTAAGCACATCTGCCCTGACCATGTACTGTTTGTCTAGTATGTGAGGTTCTGGACCAAGTCTCAGCAAGGAGAGCAAGGAGCAAGGGAATGCAGTGAGGTCTCTCCTCATAGTGCCCAGTCCAGGGGCAACCTAGAAAGGAGAACTTCAGGGTCACCCTAGGACTATTTTTGAGGGGGGGCACCAAGCCATTCATGAGGGATCCACCTCCACGACCCAAACACCTCCCACCAGGCCCACATCCAACATGAGGGATCACAGCTCAACATGAGTATGGAGGGGATAAAATATCCAAACATATCAGATGCGGAGTGAGAGGCCACAGTGCTTTTCATGCTCACAGCATTATCATTACTCTGCTGCCCTCTTGTCCCAGTGTTTATTTACTTTGTATTTTGTTTCTTTGCTCCTTGTTGGGCACCTGCTCTGGGTAGTCGGGGACCTTTCTGGTTTCTCCTACTGAAGGAAGGTAGAGGTGAAGAAAAGCTGGAGGTGCCCAGGAGCAAACTTCCAGGAAACAGTTGAGACACAGAAAGACACCCCTTCCAGATCCTTCACTGCCACCTTCTGCATGAAGGGCCTAGTCTGATAGATGAAAAATTGTCCAGTGGAAGAATAGTGTCACATAATTCACATTGTTCACAAAAATCCATTTCAAAGCCCTAGCTGATTGTGATGTTGGCTGAAAGAAACTCCAAGGTATATGGGAGCACCCTGAGAAAGGCTGAGGGAAAATTTCACAGTTGCACAGGGCATCCACTCAACACCATTTTAGTTCAAAAGAGACACTTGCTTAGGAACCTCCTTGTGAGTAGCTCACCTTGCATTCACCAGAGAAAGGGAGAAAACCACTAATCTAGAAGTAAAGGGACCTGTAACACAGAAGCTTCTGTATGACACTGCCAAGGCTCAAATCCCAACTCTATTCCTCACAATGTCCATGCTTTGAGGCACGTTATCTGATGGTTCCATGTATTCTTTTACTTCTTTATGAAATGGTAATGATAATAGTGCTGACACTGTCAAGTTATTGTGAAGATTACATGAGATGATATATTTAGAATAGAGCTTAGCCATAGTTAGAATTCAATAAATTTTGGCCATCACTACTATTAATCTTTCTAGTAATATTTCTTGTGTAAGAGGTATCCTATAATCAGGTTACTAGGAACTTGACTGCATCATTTTCTGTGTATTTTTAATTAAAGGAAAACTTCAAGAGAGCTCTTTTAATACAAAAGCTTTTTAAACCTCCAGCATCTATCCTTTCTGTTGGACTTTGAGGAAATCATAGATTGTTCCTTATCAAGTTTTTTTTGACTGGATTAGGCTGTACCATTGCATGTGACCTGCACAAATATAACATGTAAACAACAGTAAGGTTCACTTTCAAAGGACCTTAAAAAGTTGGAGGCCAGTCTAGGATCTTGATTTTACTAGGTGCAAAGGAATCGTTTGAGGTAGGAAAACCAGTTGATAACTGCCCTATGCACTGTACTCACTTTCAAAAAAAAAAAAAAAAAAAAAGTAAGAAGTTCACAATGGTAAGAACTGAAACCTGCAAAGCAAGTTAATCAAAATATAAGGTTAAAGTGTGGATTCTAAGTTGTCCAATATAATATGACACTAAAGCCAAAATTTCATACCATCTACAACTGAACTTTTCTTTTCTTTTTTTTTTTTTTTTTTTGGACGGAGTCTCGCTCTGTCCCCCCGGCTGGAGGTGAGTGGCCAGATCTCAGCCCACTGCAAGCTCCGCCTCCCAGGTTTGCGCCATTCTCCTGCCTCAGCCTCCCGAGTAGCTGGGACTACAGGTGCCCGCCACCTCGCCCGGCTAGTTTTTTGTATTTTTTTTTAGTAGAGACGGGGTTTCACCGTGTTAGCCAGGATGGTCTTGATCTCCTGACCTCGTGATCCGCCCGTCTCAGCCTCCCAAAGTGCTGGGATTACAGGCTTGAGCCACCGCGCCCGGCCGATTCTTTTCTTCATTAGAATTTTGTTCCATCTGTGTTTCACTAACATGTTCATTTACATTTACTGTCCTATGAAGTCATTACATAGCCTCTTTTCTGAGGGCTCAGACCTTTAGATGGTCCTTCCTCAAGTTCACCTGAGAGTCACGCTTTCTAAAAGCCCATGGATTCCACAAGGAATTGGTTGTCTAAGCTTATGACATACACATTCTGATCTCGAACTGAGGGCCACTATGAGAGCCTGCCTATTGACCTCTGGCCACCCCTCCAATCCCTTCATGCACTGCAGCCACAGTGATTATTTCAAAACAAAAATCTTATTATCCTCTAAAATCTTAAATGTTTAAAAGAAACAAACCACCTTAAATGGCTTTCCACTTCTCTTAGGATTATCCAAACCGATCTAAATGTTGAACATGGTCTACATGTTCCAATAGACTGCAGCCTCAATTTCAACTCCATTTTCATGGAGCTCTCTCCTCATGCCAGCCAGACAAGCTGTATTTTTATTTCTTAAATACACTACCGAGGACATTTGCATATATTGTTCTTTCCTCCCAGAATGCTATTCCAATGCCTCTTTCAGTTTTGCCTCAGGTAACTCAGACATCCTTTTAGCCTAGCTCAGGTCTGGTTTGGGTTTTTGTTATATAAATTCACAGTACCTATCTTCATGTGTACTTACATATTTATAATTTCAAATATTTAATTAATAGTCTGCCTTTAAAATACGTATCCCAAGAACACAGAGCCTGTGTTTGTTTTAGCATTATCACAAACAAAATTGTTTAGCCCATGGTCAGCCTTCACACAGATATGTGAAACCATTTTTTAGACAGGGTCTCACTTTGTTGCCTACGCTAAAGTGCAGTGTCATGATCATGACTTACTGTGGCTTTGACCTCCCAGGCTCAAGATATCCTCCCACTTCAGCCTCCTGAGTAGCTGGGACTACGGGTGTGTGCCAACGTGCCTGGCTAATTTTTTTTTTTTTTTTTTTTTGTAGAGACACGTCTTGCCATGTTGCCCAGGCTGGTCTTGAACTCCTGGGCTCAAGCAATCCTCCCATGTCTGCCTCCCAAAGTGCCAGGATGACAGGTGTGAGCCACCACACCTGGCCTGAAACCTTTAAATCTAAGAGAAAAACTCATCTATACATTTCAACAATTTTTACTTAAAAATCCCAGTTACCCAAGGTCATAATTTTCATGTAATATTGCCAGAAGGTCTTTAACCAAATGTCACCTTTTAACTAAGAAGGCAACTGGCAACTATTTCTAAAACTTAGATTCCTGTCTCAGTATTCTCTATTTCTGTTTACTGTCCTTGTTTTTGCCTTAGCATTTACCACCATTCAACCTACATTATATTAAATGTGTCTAGTTTGTTGTCTGTATCACATAGTAGAATGTTAGCTCCATAAGGGAGTAAATTTTGACTCTTATTTACAACTATAGTCCCAGTATCTAAAACAAAGCTTAGAACACATTAAGAACTTGGTAAGTATTTGTTATCAAATTCTATAACTCAACTCAGCACTACTAGACCCATTGACTCAAGCTGATATCTTCTCAACAAAATCATACATGACATAAGAAAAATAAATAGCTTGTTCTCATGTGATGGGTTTTCTAGACCAATATTAGCCACTGTCCACATGTGGCTATTGAGCACAGAAATGTGTCTAGTCCAAATTAAAATGTGAGTATAAAATACGCACTGGATTTCAAATAATTCGGATAAAAAAAGAATGGAAAATATATCAGGAATCATTTTATATTGATTGCTTATTGAAATGATAATATTTTAGATATATTGGGTTAAATAAAATATATTATTAAAATACTTTTTACCTGTTTCTTGTTTCTTTTTTAATGACGCTACTAGAAAATTTAAAATTATATACATGTCTTACATTATATTTCTATTGGAGAGAACCTGTTCCAGAATACACTTTTCCAATGCCTGAAACACCTTTTTGAGGAAATGCTAGGATGCAGACCAAAATGTAAAGAAGCTGACCTCTTAATCCTCTTTAGAGGAATTCACATTATTTGTGTACAGTAGTCCCACCTCATCGGAGGAGGTTGAGCATTCTGCAGTTTCAGTTACCCAGGGTCAACTGAGGTCCATAAAACAAGTGAGTATAGTACAATAAGATATTTTGAGAGAGAGAGAAACAACATTCATGTAAATTTTATTACAGTATATTGCTATAACTGTTCTATATTATTTTTAGTTATTGCTCATCTCTTTCTGTACCAACTTATAAATTTTATCATGAGTATGTCTGTATAGGAAAAAACATAGTATATAAAGAATTCAATACTATCTGTAGCTTTAGACATCCAGTGGAAGCTTTGGAACATATCCCTTTAAGATAGGTGGAATTACTGTATAAGGAATAAGGGTTGTAGAAAAAATTCCCTTTTACATGATGGTTTTAATCAGCTTCTTTCTTAAACATGAAACAAATGAATTTTGGTAGAACACAGAGTGAACTAGGGCTCTTAAACTCAAGTAATCATAGAAGTATTACTTATTTGTCTGTTATCTGGCATACAATCATGTATTTGTCTGTTCCCACACTGCTATAATGAACTACTTGAAACTGGGTTATTTATGAATAGAGGTTTAATTGGCTCACAGTTCCTCAGGATGTGCAGTAAGCATGTCTGGGAGGCCTCAGGAAACTTACCATCATAGCAGAAAGTGAGGAGGAAGAAAGCACCTTCTTCACATGGCTGCAGGAGAGAGAGAAAGCAAAGAAAGAAGTGCCACACACTTTTAAACCATTAGATCTCATGAGAAATTACTCACTATCATGAGAGAAACAAGGGGGAAATTCATCCCCATGATTCATCACCTTCCACCAGGCCCTTCCTCCAACTCAACATGAGATTCGGCTGGGCACACAAATCTAAACCATATGCTGCCTCTGGTCCCTCCCAAATCTCATGTCCTCCTCACATTGCAAAATACAATTATCCTTTCTCAACAGTTCCCCAGTCTTAATTTATTTTAACATTAACTCAAAAGTCCACTGTCCAAAGTCTCATCTGAGACAAATTAAGTCCCTTCTGCCTATAAGCCTGCAAAATCAAAAGCAAGTTTGTTACTTCCAAGATACAGTGGGGGTACAGGCTTTGGGTAAATGCTCCCATTTAGGAGAAATTAGCCAAAGCAAAGGGGCTACAGGCCCCATGCAAGTCCAAAACCCAGTAGGGCAGTCATTAAATCTTAAAGCTCCAAAATAATCTCCTTTTACTCCATGTCTCATATTCAGGATATGCTGATGCAAGAGGTGGACTCCCAAGGCCCTGGGCAGCTCCACCCATGTGACTTTTCAGGGCACAGCCCCAATGGCTGCTTTCATGAGCTGGCATTAAGTGTTTGTGGCTTTTCTAGGTGCATGGGGCAAGTTGTCAATGGAGCTACCATTCTGAGGTATGAAAGATGGTGGCTCTCTTACCACAGTTCTACTAGGAAGTGCCCCAGTGAGGACTCTGTGTGGGAGCTCACCTTTTCCCTTTACACTGCCCTAGTAGAAGTTCTCCATGCAGAAGTTCTGCAGGCTCCACTCCTGCAGCAGACTTCTGCCTGGACATCCAGGCATTTCCGTACATCCTCTGAAATCTAGGGAGAGGTTCCCAAACCTCAACTGTTGCCTTCTGCATACCTGCAGGCCCAACACCAAGTGGAAGCCACCAAGGCTTGGGACTTACACCCTCTGAAGTCACAGCCTGAGCTGTACCTTGGCACCTCTTAATCATGGATAAAGCTGGGATGGCTAGGATGCAAGGTGCCATGTTCCAAGGCAAAACCATTTTTCCCTCCTAGGCCTCCAGGCCTGTAATGGGAGGGGCTGCCATGGCAGTCTGTGAAATGTCATGGAGACATTTTCCCCCATTGTCTTGCCTATTAACAAATTTCTGCATCTGGTTTGAATTTCACCCCAGCAAATGGGTTTTTCTTTCTACTGCATGGTCAGGCTGCAAATTTTCCAAACTTTTATGCTCTGCTTCTTTTTAAATATAAGTTCCAGTTTCAGATCATCTCTTCATTCATGTATATGAGCATACACTTTTAAAAACAGTCAGATTACATCTTGAATGCTTCACTCCTTAGAAATTTCTTCCACCAGATACTCTAAATATTCTCTCTCAAGTTCAAAATTCCACAGATCTCTAGGGCAGAGGCAAAATGTGCCAGTCTCTTTGCTAAAGCATAGCAAGAGTGACCTTTACTCCAGTTCCCAGTACGTTCCTCATCTCCATCTGAGACCACCTCAGCCTGAACTTCATTGTCCATATCACTATCAACATTTTGGTCAAAACCATTCAACAAGTCTCTAGGATGTTCCAAATGTTTCCATGTCTTTCTGTCTTCTTCTGAGCCCTCCAAACTGCTCCAATCTCTGCCCATTACCTAGTTCCAACGTTGCTTCCACATTATCAGGTATAGCAGTGCCCCACTCCCAGTACAAATTTTCTGTATTAGTGTGTTCTCACACTGCTATAAATAACTACCTGAGACAGGGTAATTTTTGAAGAAAAGAGGTTTAATTGACACACAGTCCTGCAAGCCGTACAGGAAGCAAGAAGTTCCTGGAAGGCCTCAGGAAACTTACAATCATGGTGGAAGACTAAAAGGAATCAAGCACCTTCTTCACATGATGTCAGAAGAGAGAGAGCAAAGGGGGAAGTGCCACACACTTTTAAATCATTATGTCTCATGAGAACTCATCCACTATTATGAGAATAGCAAGGGAGAAATTCGCCCCCATGATCCAATTGCTTTCCACGAGATCCTTCTTCAAATTCAACATGAGATTTGGGTGAGGACATCAATCCAAACCATATCAAATCATTATTCTGATTTTCTCAATTTTAACTGAATTCTCAAATGATACTGATAGATTTATCTTAAAGTTTATATTGTTGTCATGTCTCAAAGTTATATTTCTCTTGAAACAAATAAATATAGGTCCTTTAGAGGTGCTATCTCCATTTTAAAGTCTGTACTAAAAAACTTATTTTCTGGCCGGGCGCAGTGGCTCAAGCCTGTAATCCCAGCACTTTGGGAGGCCGAGATGGGCGGATCACGAGGTCAGGAGATCGAGACCATCCTGGCTGACACGGTGAAACCTCGTCTCTACTAAAAAAATACAAAACTAGCCAGGCGAGGTGGCGGGCGCCTGTAGTCCCAGCTACTCGGGAGGCTGAGGCAGGAGAATGGCGTAAATCCGGGTGGCGGAGCTTGCAGTGAGCTGAGATCCGGCCACTGCACTCCAACCCGGGCGACAGAGCGAGACTCCGCCTCAAAAAAAAACAAAAAACAAAAAAAAAACTTATTTTCTGATGGTCCACTCATCTAAAATGAGTGTGTTAAATCATAAAAGGAAACAGTTGGTCAAATTTACCAGTAAGCATAGCATAAATGAGTGTCCATGTAACTAGTGTAATGGTGATATACTCAACACATTTGATAAATATTTTCTGCATCGGTCAGTGGAATATTGAGATGATAATATGTTGAACCTATCTTCAAAGAGTCTGTAGTTTTATGAGGAAGATGACACATAAGCAGTTAATTTCAACATCATGTGGTAATTTTCTGATAAACAGCAAAACTGGGTGCAATAGGTGAACAAAAAAGGGAACCAGACCCAACTGATTAGTGTGTGTGTGTATTTGCAAACGCATCATGTAGTGAGATGATGGAAGAGATAGGCAGGAACAAATGTTATATCTCCAATTAAGAATCAATATTATTTATTATTGAATAATTAGACTTTTTTGTTTATCATCATCTTGATATGCTACATTAGTTTGAAAGTGATCACTTCCTTCTTACCGGGACTTTCACTATAACTGTTCAGAGTCTTCTTGTGTTAATAAGGAGTAATGAGATCAAGTAGATAAGATAGCTATGATGAAGATTTTCTGCATTTCTTTACTTTCTAAGAAACGCTCTGCCATCACAGAAGGAAAGACAACTTCTTCCTTGTTGCTAATGGCATGTTTTTACTAAGTTATCCTGGCCAGGACTGTATGATCTTGCTCAAGTGCCTTCCTGAGCATTGCATCAAACCTAAGGAAGCTTCCAGAGAAAGTCTCAATCCTGCCTGTAGGATTGCCCTGGGACTCATCTTTGGAGGAGATGGAAGAGCTTATGTTTAGGTGAAAGAAGAGACCAGCCTTCTCAAATGCCAAAATATCCAAAGTGTCTCATATGCAGGTCTGGTATCAAAAGCTTATGGAAATTTGTTCATTTGGGAAGCAGTTTCTGGATACTGCTGGAGACTCGAAAGTTAAGTTAGAGAATTTCAACTGCAGTCATAATCATAATGCTTATTCATAGATAAATGAATTTGCGTTCAAGGAAAAGAAGTTCAAGGTATTCTAAATTTAGTGATTTCTATCAAACTAGACTACTAGAAAGCAACAGGCCTGCTCCCCTTCTCCCAATGCAAAATGTCTTGTACCCAATATTTGATACAGTAAAATAAAAGATAGAAAATTATTCTACATGTACAATTAAACCATTTTAAAGGGATACTTTATTATGTGTCATTATGTGGTTCAATGACTCTTTGCACTACATAACTAATCCAAAAATTTATTTACAACTTAGAATCTGAAAAAAAAGATAGACTTGTATCTGGTTATAAAACAATAGCCCATCATGTTTCTCTAATTATCTTGCCTGCCAAGAAGCACAGGCAGTGCTACTGTTCAAGCAAGCTAGTTCAGTGTTTCCCAAAGGGTGCTCCACAGAGTTCTACTGCATGATGATTTTAAAAACATTTGTTTAATGACATAAATGTGAGAAAAGGAATGTACAATTCCATCAGCATATTAACAATTGTAAGAGATCTAACAATAAATGTTTATATTTGTGTATTTGCTTATTTATTTATTTTTATTTCAATAGTTTTTGGGAAACAGATGGTTTTGGTTACATGGATAAATTCTTTATTGGTGATTTCTGAGATATTGGTGCACCTATCACCTGAGCAGTGCACACTGTACCCAGTGTTAGACTTTTATTCCTCACCCTCTTCCCACCCTTCTCCCTGAGTCCCCAAAGTCCATTATATCATTCTTATGCCTTTGTGTCCTCACAACTTAGCTCCCACTTATAAGTGAGAACATACAACGTTTTTTCCTTCTTGTGTTACTTCACTTAGAATAATGATCTCCAACTCCAACCAGGTTGCTGTGGATGCCATTATTTTTTTCCTTTTTATGGTTGAGTAGTATTCTATGGTACACACACACACACACACACACACACACTACATTTTCTGTATCCACTCATTGGTTGGTGGGCTGGTTCCATATTTTTGCCATTGTGAATTGTGCTGCTATAAACACAAATGAGCAAGTCTCTTTTTTCACATAATGACTTCTTTTCTTCTGGGTAGATACCCAGCAGTGGGATTGCTGGATCAAATGGTAGTTCTTCCTTATCCAACTATAGACTTCTGCCTTTGCATAATATCTGCTATTTCAAATCTCACAAAGTTGGGAAAGGCCATTGACTGATTTATTTCCCTCTTCCTTCTAGAGGTCCATTTTGTTTTTCTCTACTTCCATGCCTATCTTCCATATATGGATTATAAGGCACAGATAATAAACTGTGAGTGGGGGCAAGTCTGTATGTATATGTATGTAAACACACACACACACAAAAGGTGTATGTTCTGTTCTGCTTCTTTCCTCCCCCCACCCCTGCTTTAGCTATTGAGCTCAAGCTTGTTCCTGGCAGGACCTGCTCATAACAATATAGCCTTCTAGGGAAAACCCAAAGCCCTTCAGGAAGTGGTATGTGATGATGTACTATAGTAGCTGGTGTGTTTCTTTCTGAGTCAGGGCTGCCACAAGGGGGTCCCCAGGAATTGACACCTCTCTGAAAAGATGTTAAGATGCTAGTGCTGAGGTCATGACTGCCTCTCCCTTTGTTAAGGGCCCTCTAGGGCTTTTCCCAAGACACTGAGATTAATAGAATCCAAACCAGATTTCAGCCCAGGTCCTCCCCTCTCTTTGAATTACCGTTGCTTCCTTATTTTTTTTCCTTCTTCTTCTCCTTTTTTTCTTTCAGACGGAGTCTCGTTCTGTCACCCAGGCTACAGTGCAGTGGTGTCATCTCAGCTCATTGAATCTCTGCCTCCCAGCTTCAAGCGATTCTCCTGCCTCAGCCTCCTGTGAGCTGGGATTACAGGTGCGCACCACCATGCCTGGCTAATTTTTGTATTTTTAGTAGAGATGGGGTTTCACTATGTTGGTCAGGCTAGTCTTGAACTCCTGACCTCACGATCCACCTGCCTCGGTCTCCCAAAGTGCTGGGATTACAGACGTGAGCCACCGTGCCCGGCCTGCTTCCTTGTTTTAATGCTTCCTTGGAGTATCTTTGGTCACCAGTTTACGGTTTCACATCCTTTTACCGTAAAAGGCACACTTCTGTGCTGCATCCAAAGCAGTGTTATAAAAATGTTCCCGTGGGTTCATTTTGCATTTGCTCCCAAATCTTCCTCATGAGAAGACTAACTTAAAAGGGTGCCTGAAACATACCACATGCCTGGAGCAGCAGTAATGATGTCGTTTCACATGTTCAGAGATCTTTAACTCTTCTTCCCTGTGCTGGTCAGTGCACGTCTTCAGAGGCTCAGTTCTATAGGACTCTGTCAGGCTGATTCCTACAGAAAAATACTCCCATGCTGCTTTATAAGGAATTAACACTACTGTGAAAGAATCCTAGAACCATTGTCATTTAGTTGAAATCTTGCTTCTTTTATGTAAAGTAATAATAATACCATTATTAAGAGAGTTCAGAAATGCTGGCCAATTTCTCTTTTGTCAGCAGCTGTCTGGAAAGCTTTTACCTAGAGAGCAACTTTACATGCTAGAGCTTCTTTTCTCTAGAAGACTCCAGATCATTCTCAAACCATTCTCTTTGAAAGATGGAGAAAACTAGGCCCAGTGGAAGGCAGTGAATCTCCACAGGCTGCTTTTGAACCTGTTCTGGATTCAGCGTACAGTACCTCAGTCCGAGATCAACTTTCCAATGTATGGCACTGCTTCCTGGACCCAATCTGTCATTTAAAAAATAATGCTTATAAAACTTTGACCCGTGAACCAGAATCTCCTGGAGTGCTTATTATAAGACTATATTTTAGTGGAAAAATTGGTGAAATCTGAATAAAGTCTGTAAATAGTAAGTGAATAGTATGAGAAAATTAAGTGAATAGTAATGTACCACAGTTGTATATGAAATTAACATTAGGCTTTTGGGTATTTACCCGAAGGAATTGAAAGCAGGGACTTGAACAGATATTTGCACACCCATGTTTACAGCTGCATTATTCACAATAGTCAATAGGTAGAAACAATCCACATATCCATCAACACACAAATGAAGAAAGAAAACGTGGTATATACATGCAATTGAATATTATTGAGCCTTACAAAGGAATGAAATTCTGACACATGCTGCAATATAAATGAACCTTGAAGACACTAGGTTAAGTGAGATAAGCCAGATACAAAAGGACAAATGTTGCATGGTTCCACCTATATGAGGTACCTAACAGAGTCAAATCCATAGAGAGAGAAAGTCGAATGACGGCTGGCAAGAGAGAATGGGGTGTTATCATTCAATGGCTACATCGTTTCCATTTGGGAAGATAAAAGATGGATGATGGTGATGGCTGTCCAGCAACGTGAATGAATATTCTTAATGCCATTGAACTGTACACTTAAAATACTTAAAATAGTAAATGTTATATTATGTATATTTTACTACAATTTTTTAAATTAAAATTAGGGGAAATGGAATGGAGGTGAAGGGTTTACTAAATTGACAATACTATGTGTGCAACTTTTTTTGTAACTCTGAAATGATTTTCCAAAATAGTTGATTTTTTTAAGCCACTAATGGAGTACTAGACATTCACCATCAACAACAACAAGAAAAACGTATTTCTGGCCTCCACACTAAACTATCAGGATCTCTAGAGTTGGGAGGTGGGCAAAGCACTTTCTTTTTAATAAGTTTTAAAATTTAAGAACCACGTTTTCTTCAAGATATTTCTAATAATCATCTTCTTTCTTCCTACTTCTTTCGTCAGTGATGGAATGAAATCTATGCGTGAATTTCCGGGCCACCAATTTTGTAGGTAGATGGTGCTTCATGACTGTGCTCTGGTTAGGCTTTGGGCTCAGCGAGGGCCACTGGGAGTGCATGTAACCCCGGAACTAATGGTGTCGCCAGGCCCCTACCCCTTCCCCAGATCCTCTCTCTGTGGCTCCTGCTTTCTTTCCACCTCCACTTCTCTACCTTAGAAAAAAGGCTCCATTCCTGAGAAACTCAGTAACCATGGATTGATCAGGTCACGCCCAAGCTTATTTGCCTCTCCTTCCTTACCCTCTCTCAATGACCCCTTTCGAAAAGGGTCAGGGGCAGATTTGTAATGGAATACAAGAACAACAGGCAAGAAAATGTGACAAGAGCGTTGAGCTTTAAAGCTTTCTTGTCTCGATGTTACACTCAATAAAAAGAAAAAAACAGTGATCATGGGCATGTCAGGCTGGGGGCTTGGAGGCCAGAAGTGAGTCCTGTTTCCTCCATGAAAGCTATAGCACTTTACTTCTCAGTGACTCAGTTTCCCACTTGTAAAATGGGAGAGGTGGAAGAGAAAGACTCTAGGACTTCCCCAGCTTTGAAAGAGTGTGATTGAACAAAATAAGACCATCCTGACCTGAAGTGGCCACTATCCTTAGGAGCAAAACTTGCACATTTAGCAGCTCAATGATCAATATTTCTTTTCTTTTCTATATATATATTTTTTTCTTTTCTTTTTTTTTTTTGAGACGGAGTTTCACTCTCATCAGCCAGGCTGGAGTGCAGCAGCGTGATCTCGGCTCACTGCAACCTCTACCTCTTAGACTCAAGCCATTCTCCTGCCTCAGCCTCCCGAGTAGGTGGGACTACAGGCATGCACCGCCATGTCCGGCTAATTTTTGTATTTTTAGCAGAGACAGGGTTTCACAATGTTGGCCACACTGGTCTCAATCTCCTACCTCAAGCGATTCACACACCTTGGCTTCCCAAAGTGCTGGGATTACAGGCATGAGCCACCGCGCCCAGCCAGCAGCTCAACATTTCTAAACAAAGATGGAACACTAAGATGATTCAAACTAAACTTCTAAATGAAGATGATATGACTGAGTCAACTTTTCCAACACCTCTACAAGAGAGAGTGTTGGGAGGAGAGAGGCACCGGTGGCCTCTGAGACACCATGAGGCGACTCCGTTTTTTGATGTGTATGTAAGTGGCTCCTGTCTTACTCTTTATTGAAGAAAAAGAAACTGTGACAGGAACGAGTTTGGTGTTTAGAAGAAGAAAAGAGTGTGGGGGCTTGCTGATGCCCCATGCTCTCTTCTCATTTTTCTCCTCACTCGTGATTTTTGGCCAAGCAAACAGTCCCCTGGAGGATGGCATGACCTTGAGTGGGCTCGCCTAGTCTTTGGGACTTTGGAAGCTGGGATGCTGAAGTTTGGAGACAGCATGCTTGCTGCTCAGGGTTGGAAGCTTAGGTACTTAATAAAGTCTGAAAACTGTTGTTCCAACAGGGATAGCCAGCTGAGCAGCACTGAGCTGTCAGCTCCAGCCGGGCCTAGAAGAAGGGAAGCAGGTCAACTGAGAGCTGACACACAGAGAGCAAAGCAGAGTGGGAGAAAAGGGTGCAACACAGACAAATTGAGGTGAGAGGGCTCCCTTCTACCAGGGTTGCCCTTCCCACAGAAGCCAGTGACATCTAGGCACAGCAGCTTCCTTAAGCATCCCCAGATTCACTTTCCTGGGCTCTGGGGTATCCAAATCTTGTAAGCAGTCCCATCAGCCTGCCAGAACTTTGTCACTCCTCCTGCTGCCTTGGCTAACGTCGGGAACTGGATGATCCTTCTGTCTGGTTTATGGACTCTTGATTTTATTCTTGCTGCCACTAAGGCTGCTATCATGGTTGTCGGATTTCTTTGGAACTTGAAGATGGGCAGGGGGTGCTTTCATAGTTACTGACAAGGTAATCTCGGGAGCACTCATTTCCCTGACTCTGGAGATGAAAGCGAACAAAAACAAAAACAATAAGCAGTTTATATTGGGCCAACCATCTGTGGCTAAGGAGAAAGGCCAAGCAATGACTACAGCTTCCCAGCCCAGGAGAGGGCTCAATTCACAGGCTGGGAACATGGACAGCCAGAAACGCTAAGGGTGATTATGAGCTTTCACGAGTCTGAGCTGGAGCCTCATCTGCCTGTTTTGCATTTCAGACGGGAGGAGGCAGTGTGGATGAGACTGTCAGACCTGGCAGCATTTCCCTTGCAACTCTAGGACTTATTTGCCGAGTGACCTTGGACAAGCCCCTTAACCTCTCACAGCCTTCAATTCTCTGCCTATGAAACAGAACTAGCAACATTTCATTAAAACTTAAGGAATCTGAAGCATAATGGCATTTCTCTATTAGAGCTTTCTCTGCTTGACCCTTGGTAATTTTTGCCTTTCAGCACCTTTCTGGAAAGAAATGAAATGAGTAGCGTCTTCTTGTGAACAGGAGTCTTTCACGGAAAAAATAATTCCCTTGCCCCGGCACCTTTCTTTCATGGCTAGTTGTGCCACTGACTTGTTGCATATCCCAGACCCAGGCACTTTTCTTTTCCTTGCCACTAGACCAACACTAGATCTTATAGCAGCCCCCATATAGAAATGATTTCCACAGGATCCTCATGCTGTGGGTTCTCAGGCTCCTAATAGCGAGTGTGGAACCATCAGGCCATTCAGAGTTCACTGAATATGACTTTTGCAATAAAGATTAGATCCCAATAATCCCTGCTCACAACACGATTACTAGTTAATCCATCCCAGTCGAGGGTTCCTTTTCTCCTTTGAGTCACAAGGAATCCTTATTACATGAAAGATGAAAACTTGAAATGCCTACCAGAAATATCACCACATGCACCATCCCCCAAAGCAGGCCGTGGGGTCGGTCGATGAGTCTTCCCTGTGGTTTGGATGCTGACGCCTGAGTGACTCCCCTCATGAGCTCAGAAGCAGAGAGAGGGAACTGTTTTCAAAGCAGAGAGGTGGCTTAGAGGAAACAGGTACAGGCCTCAGCAAAGAACTTGACTCCATGTGAATGTTCACTCTGTGTGAAATTGTTCTTATTATAGTGATTTGTGGGGAAGAAATAACCAAGGAGGGAAATAAACAACCACACTGACAAGATAAAGGAAGAAACCCAGGCCCTAGAAAGGAGATTTTTCTAGGCTGATTTCTGTGCCTGAAATGCACCCATCGACTCTTCTGGAAACTCGGCTGTGTCTTCCACCCCTGAGGCCAGCCCCTCCCAGAGCTAACTGCAGCCCAAGCAAGCCCCCGTGGCAAGAGTACAGCAGGGGCCTTCAGCTCACCCACCTCTGCTCTCTGATCGTGGCACACCGAGCCTGTCAGACCACTTACAGCCTTGCTATTTGATCTTATCGGGCCCTGTCAGGGAGGTGAAGTGCATGCGTCAAGAAGTTCGTGCCTGTTCATCATTGTGGTTGCCCTGAAGTGGAGCAGGCAAGGTAACACTTGAAGCCATTTTTGCATAGAATTGCACAAACAGCAGCGGGTGTCATAGACTCAGTGGTTCCATTTCAGATCGAGAAAACACCCACAGAATGGTAGAGGCTTCTAAAGAAACACCACAAAACACAGAGCAGCACATACTCATGCACACACCAGAGCAGTGTGAGCCAAAGCCCCGGGCGGGAGGACGTGCTGTGCGCCAACAAAAAACAAAGCGGGAGATGCATTATTTGTTGGGGGTTAGAAAGGTTGGGAGACTGAGGCTCTGCTGCAGACGAATGGGTGCTACACTTACTTGTTGGGTGGCAGAAAAGTTGGGGGACTGGGGCTCTGCTGCAGACGGATGGGCACTATATGACTTTGAGGATGGCAGTTCTGAGAGTGAGAAAAAAAAAGACTGATAGTTCTTGGAGCTTGAAACTGAGAGTTTCTACTTTGGAGAATTAAAAACAATTTCCTTCTGAGGGAGGTGGTAGATGGAGCAAGGGAAGTCCAAATTAGGGCCCTTTTGGAGGTGACAGATATTTTCAATCTGCTAAGCAGTGGAGTGGGCAGGAACTGACAATCGTTACAATTATTCTTGTATAAAGTAAATACGATTTTCCTCAAAGTAGAAAGCACCTGTTGACTGGGCTAAGTTAAGCATTAGAAACACCTAAACTGCCGGGCGCGGTGGCTCAAGCCTGTAATCCCAGCACTTTGGGAGGCCGAGACGGGCGGATCACGAGGTCAGGAGATCAAGACCATCCTGGCTAACATGGTGAAACCCCGTCTCTACTAAAATACAAAAAACTAGCCGGGCGACCTGGCGGGCGCCTGTAGTCCCAGCTACTCGGGAGGCTGAGGCAGGAGAATGGCGTGAACCCGGGAGGCGGAGCTTGCAGTGAGCTGAGATCCGGCCACTACATTCCAGCCCGGGCGACAGAGCAAGACTCCGTCTCAAAAAAAAAAAAAAAAAAAAAAAAAAAAAAAAAAAAAAAAAAAACACAAAACTTACCCATAAAATTTTTTTTTTTTAAAAAACAAAAAAAAAAAAAGAAACACCTAAACTTACCATTACACATTTTTCAATTTGACAAACGCAATACAAGAGTGAATGAGACAACCTTGACTTGTTCACATATAATTTATTATCTAGTAGAAGGGCAGACATTAAGGAAACAGCCACTGAAATACATAATTATGAATTATGATTTGTGTTTTGAAGAGAGAGTATTCAGTGTCTATGAGACAGAATATCTGTTTTTACCTAGAAGTTTGAGTGTCTATTCAATATGCATTTTAAAAGTAGTTATTCCATGTACAATTGTAGGGATATACAGGAATTATTGATATAGGATCCTTACTTTCCAAGAGCTGAAAACCTTTTAAGGAACTCAGGCACATCGATAGATAAATAATAGTATTTAAAAGTAAAAATAAGACCGGGCATGTTGGCTCATGCCTGTAATCCCAGCACTTTGGGAGGCCGAGGCAGGTGAATCACCTGAGGTTGGGAGTTTCAGATCAGCCTGACCAACATGAAGAAAGCCCGTCTCTACTAAAAATACAAAATTAGCTGGGTGTGGTGGCGTATGCCTGTAATCCCAGATACTCCCGGGAGGCTGAGGCAAGAGAAACGCTTGAACCGAAGAGTTGGAGGTTGCAGTGAGCTGAGATTGTGCTATTGCACTTCAGCCTCAAAAAAATCTCCATCTCAAAAAAACAAAAATTAGAACAAAATAAAGCAAAAACAACAACAAATAAAAGTAGAAATGAGAGATTTATCACTAAGTTATTTTAAAACCTACATTTTTTTCTAGAAAAAAAAATGTGAATAGGCTTTGTGCTATATACTTCTTCCTGTTATCCAGATCTGAGTTTTTTTTTTTTTTTTTAAATACAATCAAGCTTAACAAACACAAAAGATATTACTATTCACCTGGTGGAAACCATCCAACTATGGGCATTGCATTTTAGAGTAGCGCTTCTGAAACTTCAATGGATGTGTAATTTACCTGTGGAATTTGTTATTAACAAAATGCGGATTCTGATTCAATCTGTCTGGAGTGGACCCTGGGATTTCACATTTTTTGTAACAATTTGGCAGATAACGTGGATGCTAGTGGTCTACAGAGCATGGTTGGAGTAGCAAGGTCTTAAGGAAAGAATCAAATTCTACAACATTATGTCCAATTAGCATTCTTTCACTCAACATAAATTTATTGAGTATCAGCTATGGAGTCTGGTTCTATGAAGCCTTAATCATCCCTTCCCTTACAAAAGCAATTAGAAAACAAACTTAAGTTTTTTACAAAAGAGTTCTGAACTCCATATTGGCTTGACTCATGGTTGTGTTGTGGTGGATGATATAAATTTGTATTGACATAAATTTATTTGTCAGAGGTTGTTCTGAAACTCAACACAACTCACAGACACTCTCGAGGGAGTAGAGACCATCCCTCTGGAGCAGACAGCACAATGTGCCTTCCCCCCAACTCATCACCTTCCCTCTCAACATCCTTCTGCCCAGCTGCCCCTCAGGCAGGCGGCCCCAGAGGCCAGGGCATGCTGCTGTCCCTCCCCAAGGTGACACTCATCACCAAAATGAAACCTGACACCAGAATTGTCATGTTACTGAGAAGATGATAAAACTCATTTCACCTTTGCACTCAATAGGTTGATAATTCCCTCTGTCCTGATGAACGTTGGTGAGGTTCACTGAAGACTCAAGTTACCAAGGGCATGCTAATGCAAGGTTTACTCTTTCCTTTTCACATTAGGAGTTCACTTCCACCCAATCATTTTCAAACTTCACGGAAATGGAATTTCCATACTCAGATTTGAAGAAAGCACCTTGATTTCCTCCACCTTCGCATCATGAAGACCATCAAAGCTGGGATGAATGATGAAAGGAGGTAATATTCTAGGCATAGACAAAGCCCTTTCTCCACTGCCTTCAGGCTGTCAGGGAAGTAATTGATGTGTCTCCCAGAGCACAATCACTTCACACTGCCAACACCTTTTTGTCCTGCTGGGAATTAAACCTGTCACTTTGTCTAATTCTCCATTGGTAAGAAGCATTCACTGCCTTGTCGTTGGGGGTGTGATTCCTTGCACTGATAGCAGCTGTAATATTTAATATTCCCCAAATGAGGGACAATCCTGAGAAGATAGAAAAAAAACTGGCACATTTTGTAGAAGGAGCAGGTGTTCTTCATTGTGTAACTTCAAGGGAATTACTGTCTACACTGTCTGAACTAACTGGATTCAAATCCAAATTTTTTAACAGGAAGAGCTAGCCAGAGATTTGAGAGGCAATTTGAGTAAAATGACCCTAGGTGTGTAGTTGGTCATTCACGATGCTTACGAACCCTTTCCACGGGAAGGCACTATTACAGACCCTTTCCAGTGTTTTAGGGGAAAATACTTTGAAAAGGGGGAGGGTCTGCTAAGAGAAGATATAGAGAATAGGATATACATAAAGGAGAATACGATGAGGCTGTGGGTGAGGATGGTTGGACTCTACCTCAAGTTCTACCCTCGGCAGGCTGTGAGAATTTGAGCTCAACCGGTTCCCAATTACTGCATTTGTTTAATGAGGAGAACTGGATTCTTGGTAAAGCTAATGTTTTACGACTTCATTTGATTAAAACCTTCCCATCTTCTAAGGAAATTGTGTCTCTCCCAATTCTTTATCTTGCAAGTGATTTCTGGTCTGGTACCAAACCACTCAACATAAGAAGCCCGGGGGTAATTAGCTGGGCATGGTGGCATGCGCCTGTAATCCCAGCTACTTGGGAGGCTGAGGCAGGAGAATTGCTTGAACCCAGGAGGTGGAGGTTGCAGTGAGCCGAGATCGTGCCACTGCACTTCAGCCTGGGTGACAAAGCAAGACTTCATCAAAAAAAAAAATAAAATAAAATAAATAAAATAATAATAATAAAAAGCTGGGGAGAATGTGATATGAACTTCACAACCAATAACTCATCCTATACTACCTACATATCTCAGTGGGTGTCCACGGAGGGCAAACTCTATCTGCTTTAAGAAAATAAAAACTAACAAGATGACCAAGGGAAAAATAAAATTTCATTCTCCTATTAATCTTACTATGAATCAGTTTGGATACTCAGGATAGAGCAGCTTGAAAGAGGGACCCTGATTTCGCTCTGTGCCAGCTTTCATTTCTGAGTTTAACAGGACAGCTGTGGAAAGAATATAGACATAGCAGAGTAGAGTTAAATGTAGATTTAAATGACATGATGTATATAAATGTTTAACTCAGAACCTGGAGCATGGGAGATACTCAAACTTTATTCCCTTTCCATATATAAGGAGATTAGGCCCATAGCACGAAACTGAGAGATAAACATCCTCACTAGAGAATGGAAAGGAAGAAAAGAGCATTGATGAAGCAGCTCAATGAACTCTTGTAAGACCTTTCTCCAAGTGAGTTATCATTGCAAGGTTCCTGTTGTTACTTTCTGAAGGGCTTTGTGCTTATGAAGCAGATAGGGACAGAAGGGTGGGCCAGACCCCACGGTCATCCGGCAGCCTTGCGTGTGTTGGGTCAGCATATGCCAGCACTCGTGCCCTTGGGGGCGTGAGCACCCTTTCTGAAATCTTGAAAGGAAATGCAACCTCCCCAAACCCCACCACTCTTTCAAGGAGTCATGGGTGATGAAGATGTTTCCTGCCATTCTCTGCAGGACAGAGAGTTGCTTAACCCTTGTTTCATTATCAGTGGAGGAGCCAGCAATTGGACCCCCACCCCTTAGAGTGAACCAGCAGCCAGAACTAGCCCTTTGGCATCCCCCTGTCTTGATTGCAAGCAAGCAAACCTGTCACCTTCCTGTTTTATCTACTCATGGTGTTTGTTTCCTTTGACGTGGATTCTTACACTTAGGGTAGGAGGGATTTCTCGAAAAACATTTGTTGTATGCCACTGATCCTGGCCCCACAACACCCCTTTCTCTTTCCTTTTCAAGGCTCCAGGAATTGCTAAATGGCACATCCTGAACACCCAGCACTCTCAGGCTAAAAATACCAGAGGGTGTGTTTATCTAGATTGGGGCTTCCTCTCTAGGGGCTTTACAGACGTTATCTCATTTATCCTTAAAAACACTCTGCGAGGCAGCATGTAGTCAAATAACTTTACCCCAGAAAGGTACGGAAGGCTTGAAGAGGAAAGGTCATCGGTGGAGGTTCTATTCTGAGGCCCAGTAGACAAGCTCAGGTCTTTAATTTCTCAGCTTAAAATTCCATTCACTCTGCATTTCCCCCTTAGAACTGTGGGAATCCTTAAAAAGCAAATACAAACCCATGACTCCTGGTACATAGAAAAAGGCCAGGTTGACATGGTCAGAACCCCCAGGCTACCTCCTCTCGGGTGTCTTCTTCATTATATCTTTACAAATCCGAGATCCCCTGGCCTTTGGTCATCTCTTCTAATTGCTCCACATACATATGCTCCCTAGAGACCTCATTTGCCATCATGGTTTAAACTCTCACCTATCTAAACTGATGGTAGGCACTTTCTGTATCTCTCATACCCTCTCCATAGTTGATATAAAATAATTACCTACTAGAAGTTGTACATGAATTTGTTACATACACAGCATTTTCCCCTCATTTTGCACAACTTCCATATTCCCTATCTTAAGACTTAGAAATAATGGCCCATACCCAAAGACCTGAGACTCCTGGCAGATTCCATCCCCTCTCTGACTGCCACATGCGAACAGTTACCGAGTTAGCTATCTTCCAGGTGCACCCCCAGATGAACTTTCCCTCCCTCCAAAGTGCGTGCCTAAGGAGCCTGACTTACAGGCTCCGTCTTTGCCCTCTGGCTGCTCCCTGGGGTTGGTCTTTGGTGAGCACTGGCAGGAGAATGGGAGGAGGCAGGAGAGGGATGATGCTGTATTTATTGTCCCACTCTTCTCCCTGTGGGGTTGCCATGGACCGGCTGCATCCTGGATACAAGGTCAGGTCCCATCAGGCATCCTTTTCCACACAGCTGCTTTCCCGGTGGCCATTGGACCTGGAGGTGGTAAAAGCTGCTCCCTGCTGATGGTATCAATTCCAGGACACCGTGCAACCCCTGCTGCATGTTTTAAACTCTACCCACACATTCTGTAAATAGTCCTTATATGACAGTTATTACAACATCCAGCTAGAGTAGGGTCCCCTCTCTTTCTGGATGCTACCCAAACTAATAGTCACCAATTTCTATATTTTACCATTCAATTCAGATGACGTTTTACATATATATGTACATATGTGTACAATATATATGTACAATATATAAACATGTATGTATATATACACATATATGTTTATATATTTACTTGTTGAATTAGAAAAGCCAAGATGGCATTATATTTTAAGCCAATACATCTGACTTTGATATATGTGTTACTTCCAAACCTCTCTCCCTGTAGTCTCCTCACCACGGTTCAGATTGTCAAAGTGTCATTTCCAAAATACCTGTGAAATTACGTTAATCTTGCCTAAGTTCATCAGAGGTCCCAGTATCTTTCAGCATATCATTCACTTTTACTTGTGTCTGTCTTTCTAGAGTAAGTCTTTTATCTCTACTTCCAGGACATCCTCACATGTTTGTTGAACATTTGTTAAATAGACAAATACTGAATGGAACTTTAGGTCTTAAATAAGTGTAGCTATTTCCTTTTACAATATTATTTTCTTGTAAACTGCAATTTCTTGTCCTACTGAATGAGTCTCCCTTACGTGGCTACAGGAATGCAAACACCTGGGTCTAATGTGACGCTTTTCTAACTGTGCAGAACTGTTATCAATGAGGGCTTAGACTGTGATGTAAAAGTAAGGGCTCTAAACTAGATTCCCTAGATCCCTGATTTCTCCACTAGTCCCGCAACCTTGGGCAACTTACTTAACATTCTATGCCTCCATTTCCTAACCTATAAAATGAGGGTAGTAATATCATCTAACTCATGGGTTTGCGGCAAGATTTAAAGGAGTTACACACACAAAACCCTTAGAACAGTGCCCGGTGAAAACACAATAGAGTTAATTGTTATTTCTCAACTCATTCTTAGTTTACCACCATCATCCTCAGGCTGTTCGTCTGTAGTTTGTTTAGCTCACCTTGGGTGAAAACAGACCTCTACCTGAAAACATTCTGATATCAAAACCTGTCATTTGTGACCATGAGCGCTTCACTGGAAGTCGGTGCATGGACTTCCCTTAGCCTCTGCTGCAGGCATTCTGCATGAACACTCTCAGCAGTCCCCGCTTCAATGGCTTGTCAGAAGCCAGGGGAAAAAATTATGAGTACTTAAAATGTCTTTGTATATTATGTTTACGACCCCCCCACGAGTTTTCCAAAACAAAAGAAAATTTCCTTCCACATGTCTGCCCTTTTCTTCTTCTCCCTTCCCTTTTTTCACTTTTGAAGAGATTCACTCCCAAGTCTTCATTCCTTGCAAAAATTGATAGAGTAACCTAAATTTGGAATTTCAGAACTAAACTTACCGAACCAAAGTTTTACATAGTTTTTATTAACTGATGATAAAATATAGGTTTATTATTTGAATTTTAGAGAAAGTATCAAGAAAAACATAGAGAACTACCATTCCAACACCCTGAAAAAATCATCACTAATGTTTTACAGTATTGTTCCCGGTGTTTTTAAATTCACATGTTTTTTATCTTTGAGAATATATCCTATACACAATTTTATGCTGCATTTTTTCTTTTGTCAAATAATATCACTGGTCTGAATTACACATAAAAGTAATTTTAATGATGCCATTAATTTAACAGTGCTGTCATTACATTCTATCATTTGTTTTAATTAAACATCCTGTTATTAGAAAACTTTTTTACTTTTGAAATTATTTCTATAAAGCTGTGATATGATAAACCTCTTTAGTTATAAATTGTTGTCCAGATTTTTATGAACGTTTCCAAACATAAAATTGCTGGGTTGAAAATACAAATATTTTAAGACTTTTGATAAACCATAATAGAAGAAAATTGCTTGCTTAGAAAGTATAAGCATGAATTTCATTACCGGGTATATACCCAGAAGAATACAAATCACTCTACCATAAAGACACATGTACATGAATGTGCACTGCAGCACTATTCACAATAGAAAAGACATGGAATCAGTGTGAATGCCCGTCAGTGACAGACTGGATAAAGAAAAGATGGTGCATATACACCATGGAATATTATGCAGCCATAAGAATAAGATCACGTCTTTTGGAGGAACATGGATGAAGCTGGAAGCCATTGTCGTTAGCAAGCTAACACAGGAACAGATAAACAAATACAGCGTGTTCTCATTTATAAGTGGGTGCTAAATGATGAGAACTAATGGATACAAAGAAGGGAACAACAGACCCTGGGGGCTACTTGAGAGTGGAGGGTGGGAGAAGGAAGAGGAGAAGAAAAGATAACTATTGGGTACTAAGCTTAGTATCTGGGTAACAAAGTAGTCTGTACAACCAACCCCCATGAGATGAGTTTACCTATACAGCAAACCTGCATATGTACCCCGAACCTAAAATAAAAGTTACAAAAAAAAGTATATGTCTGTTTATAGTTTCACCAGCAGCATATCGAGGTTAAAGATAGAGTTAGGATGCCCTTAGTGGATCTAACTTTACATACTGGTTAATCTTTTCTCACTGGAAGTCAAAGTCTATGTATTTTAAATACATGTTTTAAATAATAAATATTAAAAGAAATATAAAGTGGCTTGCTTAACCTCCATTTGAATTTCATATGTTTTACTTCACTAAATGGGACTTAGAATGAGACCACATTTTAATTTATTATATGTGCCAGAGGAAACAGAAGGAACAGCGACTCCCATCAGAGACATCCCTGGCATGGTGAGCCCTACAGTCTTGGAGGGCACCCTGAACACACACCCGTGGTTAAACAGCACTGGACGACCATGCTTAGACACCTGGAATACACATGCACCCCAAGTCCCAGCTTCCAGCTGGCTCCTGGCAGAGACTGAACACAAAACAGAGCCACTTAGAGAGTATTCGCTCTCCTGCTCACTCACTCAATACCTACTAAGGGCCAATTCCATGGGAGAAATTATGCTGAGCACCAGGGAAACCATATCAACAGGAGAAGCTCAGGGCCTGCCTTTGTAAAGCTTACATTTCAGAGAAAGAAATGACTGTTATATAATTGATTACCTAATTAGATTTTTAATCATATTTCTGATGAAACACTCTAAAACAGAATAATTGATACAAGGAACATTCAATCTAGGGAGTTCATAATTTCTGCAAAAGGTATATTTTATGTCACAAATATCTTTGTACTTGGAAATCATCCTATAACTTATAAACACCTGGTATGCTTTAACATGGCATTTGATGATAACTCTCCTCTTTTATCCTTCTTTGATATTCCCGCAATCACACATGCTCCCTGAAGAAATGGAGCACGTGCTAACTCCCCTAACTCAGTCTGTGTGTCAGGGTAAAATATATATATTTCCAGTGCTGAACAGATACTGGCTGGGCAAAGATGGAAAAGAAAAATAAGTTGATCTAAACTCTTTTCATTTGTGTAAGTTTAGTGTCTCATAGATCCTCAATGACCAACCCCATGTGGTGAGGAGAAATGAAGCCTAAAGAATGTCAGTCGTCTATCTTTTGCATAGCTAATCATAGAAAGAACTGTCCCACAAAAAAAAAAAAAAAAAAAAATCTGGGTCCTTTAGGCAGCTTTGCAAATAGCCACTTACTCACCTGCTTGACCAGCAAGTAATAATTCATGCTGGACAAGTAACGAAGAATCCCACTTTTGTTTATTGCCTTTCCCATAGCTCTTCAAATGTTAGATCTCATTTGCAAGATTATATTCGGAACACAAAAATGCATCTCTCCCCACGGCCAGTGAAGGGCGGCACACTAATCTTCCCCTCCCATCCACACACCAAGTGGGTCTGGGGAGACGAAAGCAAAGTTCAGCTCTAGGGCATTGTTTGTTTCCCTGCAGACCCTCTTTCCCTTCCTTTGGTGCCTATTTGCTTACCAGGGTGCACACAAGGCAGAAAATGCAGCCCCTAGCCCACTGTCACCACTGGTGAGGAATGGGGTCCTCTGAACACGCAACTGGCTTCCACCAGCTTCCGGTAAGTGAGGCAAAACAGAGACCTTTGACATGTAGAGACCAGGAAGAGGTTCTTGAAGAAACAAGGGAACATACTGTGGACTGTTTACAGACCCTGCCACCCTCTGTTGTGGCTACCGAGTCACCGGCAATTTGTATCGTTTGATTCACAACCCCCAGGCCTCCCTGGACTGCCAGCGCCAGCGTCTGCTTCTGCCTCATTATTGTCACTGATGGACTCATCCTGGCCTTCCCCACCCCCCACACCCACTGCCGCCATCATCATTTCCCCTATTGTTTGCCGAGCCTGGCCCTGACCCTGGGTATTTATAAAGGCCACTTCCCACTGCATCATTGTGTGCTCCGTGGCCCTCAGCTCCCCACATTTCCTGACAATGTGGGGGTGGCAGGGAAGGGCTTGTTAACAACCCGAGTCCAGCTCCCAACTTCCTCCATGTCCTGTTTACTGCACTCTGCAAGCATCTCCCTGGCCACTCCTCAAGCGGAGTCCACAGGCTCTGGCTTATCCAGCGCGGGCTGCAGTGAGGGAAATCCTATTTCAGCCTAGCAGTTTGCCTGCAGTAAAACAAGCCAAAGACCAAAGGGCTTCTTGTGTCATGGGATGGGACTCAAAAGGTGCTTCTGTCTCTGGATTAAACCAGTGGTGTTTTCAGTTCAAGCTGGAAATGTTACACATGCAGCCTCTTTACCTGTGTTTCTCAGTGTGTGGAATTGCTGACAATTGCAGTCTCCACTTTACATCTTGGGTTCTCTGGAGCTTGAAGCCTGAGGGTATACACTGCCGGGGCTGTCATACGTTTAGACAAAAGTCCTGCCCTGTGGACAAACATGAGGGAAGGTAGACATGTCCTTTACAGAAGCACAGCATTTCTATATTTTCTAGAATGTATTTTCTTTTTTCCTGCAGCCTTTCCTTGCTTTCCATTAGAAGCGTCGTCCCCTTTTGTGGAATGATGCATTAAATTACACACATTGGTAAATAGAACGAGGAGTTGCTTTGTGCATCTGTGACTATAATCTTTCAACACTTCAGTTTTTTGTTTTCTGACTTAATTTGATAGGGAGCTCCTTTCATTTTTCCAAACCAAGACGAAAGAAACAAAGCTCACTCGGAGAGTTTAAAAACTCACTTAAGGTTATGAGCCAGTTGCAAAGCCCCTTCCCTATCTAAAAGTGCTAGAGTTTGTATCTTTGGTCATTCGCTATTTCTTCCCTCGGTGCTTTACTGTGCCCGATCTGTCCATCCCTCCTTTCCCCATTCATGTACCCTTCTGGGAGCTTGATGGGATACCTGGGGTTACATCCACCCAAAGCATGAACTCTGTTTAGAAGGATTCATGGCTGAGTCCTTGAGACTCCCAGCTGTCAGACAAGAACTTTCAAGGCTCCATCCACTGGGATGAGTTTCCCATTAAATCAGATGCCAGCCCAGGCTAGCTGTAGTGATGTGTGGCCTCTCCCACTTTGGAGCCTCTCAGCAACTGAGGTTTCGGCTGCCCCATGTTGTTTATTATTGCAGTCAGAGCTCTTCCTAGAGCGGGAAACAAGCAAAAGGTGACTGGAGCCCCCAACGTACCCTCCAAGACTACCTTCATCCCTGGATTGTTTGGTTGGGCAAAGCCACAGTCTTTTCTCAGCATCCGGGTACCAATAGCCAGACACTTCTCCATGCATTCCTTTGGCCACTCCCTCTGTCTCTGATCATCCACACTTCCTTGGACACACAGCTGAATATGGATGAGCGTTTGGCCTGAGCTGCCTCATCCTCCCAGTCCGATAGTCTCCACCCTGCCCTCTCTCTCAGCACGCTTCCTGCTTCATTCCCAGCCCAGCAGCTGTGCCAGACTGTGAAACTCCCAGCAGGCAGCGGGCCAGTCTCAGGACCATGACAGGGTGAGTAATGCACAGGCCAGCCAGTAGGTCAGAGGGCAGCTGCTCCTGGAATTGCATCTCCTTAGATGAGGAGGCCGGTAACTGTGATCACCCAGTGGAATGAGTTCCCAGAGCTGATGGGCAAGATAAAGCACATTAGCGAAATGTGTCCTCTTTGACTTTATACCACAGGGGGCAGGGCCTTGCCTGGAGGACCTGGACTCACCACTGACTTTCCCCTAAGGCTCCCGCCACTACATGATAATCTTTATCAGCACCATCATAGTCATGTAACTGTCATGTAACTCTAGAATGTCAGAGCTAGAAGGGGCCAGACAAACCCCTTTTATAAATGAGGAGACGGTGCCCCAAAGGGCTCAAGCAGATTCCTGAAACTTGCACCCCACTGTCCTGTCCATCTCGGTGACCCCTTCACTACATTTTGCCACCATATTGTGAGAGAGCTCCCTGGGGTAAAAGGAGCAGGTTGGAAGTATGAGTTACAGAGGTGAGGATGTCCATATTTCTCAGATTAGCTTCAAAAGAAGGAAATGCGAGGAAGGAGCTCTGCACCCCACAGACATATCCTTACTTGCAGGCAGGGGGAGAGGTAGTACACTGCAACTGCCAGCCCTAGAGATCAGCTTCTTCCCCATCCGTCTCTCTAACCTACTCCATGTAAAGCTAAAGTCATAGAGCCACAGAGAAAAATACTAAAAACAGTAAAGAAACATGCCAAAAAAGACAGCAGTATCACCAAATAGCCTATAAATGTCCACAGACTTGTGTAATCAAGCAAACACCACTCAACTCAGACTAGGTAGGTACCAGTTTCCAATGTAAAATCATATTCATTCATCCATTCATTCAATCAACAAAGACATATATGAAGGTTCAGTCTACACTTATTCATATTTTATGCCAGCCACTAAATAGTTAGCAGGATAATTCATCTGTGCCATAGTTACATTGGTGCCTACAGTTTGGTAGGAGTAATAGATGTAGCAAAATCAGTATAGCCTGATGTAAGAATATATCAAAAAGTACACACACACACACACACACACACACATCCATAAAATAGAGATGTGCACAAAGAGATTAGGCTTGATGGGGATGGATGAGGAGAACATCAGGAATGTCTTTGCAGAGGAGATAGTATCAGAGCCAAATTTTGAATGAAGACACACTCTGCGGAGAAGACTAGGGATCGAGCAGGCATAGCGACAGGCAACAGCAAAGAGAAGAGGAAAGAGGGACTTTAGGCTGCTCAGAGAGTCATGCAGCATAACTGGAACAGGAGGTAATCATGGCTCTGTGGGTAGAGCTCAAATCACAAAAGGCCATATTTGCAAGAGCATGGCCTTCATGTCGAAGGTACTGGAGAGTCATTCAAGACTAGAATAAAAAGAATGGCAGTATTAGGCTTGCAATGAAGGGATACTCTGCTTCTCAAATGAAAAGTGAATTGAAGGGGGGTGAGGCTGACGGTCAGGAGGCTATGGAGCAGTCCAGATGAGGGCCTCCATTTGTAAAGTGCCTGATCATACTAGATACTAAACTCATCACTTTTATGACAACAAATATTAATGAGCAGATGCTAGTTTCCAGACACTGTTCTGGGCACCACAGACACAGTGGCTGATAAGCCTGACAGAGTCCCTGACCTTGAACAGCTTACGCTCTACTAGAGGAAGATAAATACATAAGACAATCTCAAGGATGGATAAATGCTAGAAACTGAGCATCTCATTATGTTACTTGCCCACGATCATATGGAAAGTAAGAGAAAGAACCAAGATTTGAGCCCAGAACTGAATCCTTAGAGTCCACATAGGATAGAAGAACAGCCTGGGCTCAGATGCAGTGGGAAGAAGGCGCAGAGGAACTGGGGAGATCAGAGTCTGGAGGATCCTAACAGCAGACTCTGCACGTGTTATGACTAGGTGTGGGTCAGCTAGCTGAGTAAGTTTATAAAACAGAAGAATTTGCTGTAAGTCTTAGAATTTTCTGTTAACTCATTTATTAACTCATTCACTTATTCAACTCACATTTAATGAACATTTACTCTGTTCTTGGTGCTTGATCTCTAAGAATGGAAATATACAGCCTCTCCTCTCAGTTTGTTCATGAAAAACTGGGAAATCGACCAAAAAAACAGAAACAGAGAGAAAAGCAGGATAGGTGCCCTTAAGATAGTTAATACTGTACTGAACTGAATAGTTGCTGCCTGCCAGATGCGGCATTACATGAAACATGGCACGAAATATCAAAAGACACTGTTTGCTACAACAGTTTGCTACTGTTACCTTTATTTTTTGAGACGGTGTTTTGCTGTTGTTGCCCAGGTTGTAGCGTAATGGCACGATCTTGGCTCACCACAACCTCTGCCTCCCTGGTTCAAGCAATTTTCCTACCTCAGCCTCCCAAGTAGCTGGGATTACAGGCATGCACCACCGCGCCCAGCTAATTTTGTATTTTTAGTAGAGACAGGCTTTCCCCATGTTGGTCAGGCTGGTCTCAAACTCCCGACCTCAGGTGATCCACCCACCTCGGCCTCCCAAAGTGCTGGGATTATAGGTGTGAGCCACTGTGCCCAACCTGTTACTGAGTCAGGCAGAGAATGGCAATCAATCCAGGAAGAATGTGGGAAGGCCAAGATATGTGTAAGACAGTGTGAGAAAACGTGTGAGGCTTGAGAAACTTGAGGAAGATGTTTAGACTCTAGAAATATCTGTCATTCCAAATGGCACTTCCACACATACAGAAATGTAGCTTATTTCTTATAAAGAGTTTTGTTTTCTAAACCAGAGATGCCAGAATAAACCAGCCACATAAGAGGTTTCCTCTTAAGGAGGTCCAGTCTGTATTTGGTTGAATCGTGTTCACATTACATAAAAGAGTTCTAAACCTAATCATTTAAAATTGCCCCCAAAGTCTGAAGCATACTGTCCCAGATATCTCTTCTAGTGCTTCATTTTTATTCTTTCAAGTATAAATTTGATTTATAGAGATAGCCTAAATCTGTTAGAGCTAGGTATGAAGAATATTAAGAACAACTTTGTGGGATGAATAATGTTTGGTAAAAAAGAAGAGCAATAATTATAATCTGAATTCACTGAGTGCTTTCTCTGGGTCCGATACTGTAGCAAGTGACTTTTGTTATCAAAAAAAATCTATGGTATGGATATAATTATTTTTATTCCTACTTTATTGGTGAGAAAAAGATCTGAGAGGTAATGAACTTGTCCCAGGTCATATAAAGATTCTGAATCAAAATCTGTGTCTGAATCTAGGACTTGAGTTTTTAACCATTATATCATTCTATTCCTCTGCCATACAAGATTCTAAAATGAGGGCTTATAAGTTAGACAAGCAGCAAGACCATTTTATAAAGCTTCCTTAAACTTAACATTCTAACTTTTGGAGACCACACATCATAATACATTACACGTATGACATATGAGTAATGTACCTATATTTTGCATAGATATGGCTTACGGATAGTCTCTTGAAATGGCCAAACTACATAAACAGGTACTCAGCTTTAGTAATCTTTAGGGAAATACAAATGAAAACAACAATGAGATATCATCTCATACCTGTTAGGATGGCTGTTATCAAAAACCCAAGATAACAAGTGTTGCTGGGGATGTGGAGAAAAAGGGAAATTCTGTTCACTGTTGGTGGGAATGTAAATGGGTACAGTCACCGTGGAAAAAAGTATGGTGGTTTCTCAAAAAATTAAACGTAGAACTACCCTATGACCCAGCAATCCGTCTTCTAGGTACGTATCTAAAGGAAACAAAACCAGTATCTCTAAGAGATGTCTGTGCTTCCATGTTTACTGCAGGATTACTCACAATAGCCAAGACATGGAAACCACCCAAGTGGCCCTTGGTGGATGAATGAATAAAGAAATTGTGGCATATGTATACCAAGGAATATTATTCAGCCATAAAAAGGAAATCCTGACATTTACAACTATGTGAATAAAACCTGAGGGCATTATGCTAAGAAAAGTAAGCACAATGAGACAGACAAATTCTATATGATAAGAGAGAGACAAATACTGTATGATCTTACTTATACGTGGAATCTAAAAAAGTCAAATTCATAAAAACAGAAAGTAGAATCAGATTGGTGGTTTCCAGGGGCTGGGGGGAAAAAGAAAAGGAGAGATGTTGGTCAAGGGGTACAAACTTTCAGTTACAAGAATAGGTTCTAGAGACTTAATGTACAGCCTGGTGACTATAACAATACTATACGATATAATAGTTTTTTTTTTTTTTTTTGAGACAGAGTCTTGCTCTGTCACCAGACTAGAGTGCAGTGGCATGATCTCAGCTCACTGCAACCTCTGCCTCCCGGGTTCGAGTGATTCTCCTGCCTCAGCCTCCCAAGTAGCTGGGACTACAGGCGCGCACCACCACGCCCAACTAATTTCTGTATTTTTAGTAGAGACAGGGTTTCACCATGTTGGCGAGGATGGTCTTGATCTTTTGACCTCGTGATCTGCCTGCCTCAGCCTCCCAAAGTGCTGGGATTACAGGCGTCAGCCACCACTCCTGGCCTTGAAATATTTTTAAACAGTAGATCTTAAATATTCTCACTGCACACATACACAAAAGATAACTATGAGGTTATGGATCAGTTAACTTGTTTGTGGTAATCATTTCACAACGTAGACATTTATCAAAACATCATGTGGCACATGATAAATATACTCAAATTTTATTTGTCAACCATACCTCAGTAAAGTAGGGGGAAAAAGATAATCTGTGTTGAATTGTGACAGTCTCTGACAAAATTATTAATATGTTAAATATCTATTTATTTTTATTTACAGCTATATTTTTACGTTTTGGGACGAGTCATTTTTTTTCTAGTCTCATACTTTGTGGAGACATTGAAAACCATGCAGACCGTAGGGCAGTATGGCTATAATATGCCTACAGTTTGTTTCCAAGGAAAAGCCTTAGAAAGGATCAGAATCTCACAGTTGGATTACGTTTGTAGACTCTTAAAATGAATACTGTACTTTGCCAAACAACCTTTAGTCTCCTTGCTTAAAAGCCTCAAAAGTCAGATGTGTGGTATCTCTTACTCTGAGGAAATGCAGGGGCGTGTCCCTGGTGGTCATCTTGATTGAGTTTCCTGTCTTGGCTCCGTTGCCTGAAACCTCATCCAATGTCACCTTTTAGTGAATCTAAAAGCCACTCAGAAAACAGGCAGAATCTACCTCGTACTCTGAATTATTCATGGGCAGGGCATAGTGTACCCATCTCCCAAATCACACTTCAGTTTTAGGATTTCTACATCTTACCCCCATAGGTACTTTCAGGAGCAGGGCAGCCTCTGTCGTGGCTTCATTTATTTTGCTTTGGGAAACGTGGAAAGAGATTTCCCTAAGCACTGGAGAGAATCTGAGATGGGAAAGAGAGCACCAGAAGAGAAACAAACTTCAGACAGCAGCATGGAGGAAGGAAGTGGAAACAGAGACCAGATGAATTCCGCTCCCGCACTTTAAACCCAAAACTGCCTCCTGAGCTGCAGGGTCCCAGAGGCTCCCGGGTCCTCCAGCAGGAATCAATGTGCACATTTCCATATCAAAGAAACAAGCTTCCCCGCACAGGACCTCAGTGAAAGGAGATCTGCACTGAGAAAAAAGGGAAGCTAGGCACCTCTGCAAGCATTCAGAAATAACTTTAAGCACCAGCAGCTCAGGCCTCATTTTTCTAATGCTCAGTCACAGATCACCTATTGACCAATCCATCAAACCCCCGCCCTCAGCACTTGCCTTTCTCCCCTTTAGGAAGTACACTTCAGTATCTTTGGCATAGTGCATGAGCACGACTAAAGTAAACCATGGCGGAAAGCATATCTTTAGTCCACCCTTCATGTCCTGAAAGGAAAACTAGTGGATTCCCAGGCTACTGGAAGGGCAACACCTGTCCTCTGCAGTTTCTGCACACGGGAAGGTAGAGACAGAGAGAGTACCCATTCCTCAACACAGAAATATTTCGAAATCTTTCCTCGCCTGCAACCCAAGCTGAAGTCATTCTCCCCAGAAATAACAAAAGTTGGAAGAGAAGCCAGAGACAGGATAGGTGCAGGAAGCCCACACTTAGAAGGCGGCACTCAGACACCCTCTCCTGTGTGCAGGACGTGCCAAATGTTCAGGTGTAATGAGAGTGAGCCATGCTTGGCTTATGAGGGCAATCCTGCCCATCAAGTGGCCTTTGCCTCTGGGAGTAACAAAAATGCACTTCAAAATAGCCTCTGTAATCAAGCTGCATGGGTGGAGTATTCCCCAGCCAACTCCAGGAAGTTCCCTATCCAAAGCTATTCATCAAGCCAGAGCTGTGCAAATAATTAGTCTCCCACTTGCTCCATAACCCTCCATGACAGCCCAGGCGTTGAGTCCAGGTGGGACCATCAAACCATGCTCTGGCAGCTCATGCATTATCATAGAAATGGGAGGCTTTATTTATTTTACTAAAAAGAACAAAAACAACAGACGGCTGTCCTTTAGACAATAGGATCACGTCATCTGAGCCCTCTGTGCCCCAGGTGACAAGCCCAGCCCCAAGTTCTCTTTCCTCAGCCTCCCCACACATGTTCTGGAGGAGGTGGGCCCAGCAGGCTGCTCTGAGGCCTGGTTGTCTCATCCTGAGAATGTGTCACTCTGAAGTGCCCTTGCAGATGTTTCCTGGGCTAAGCCTGACAAGGCTGAGAGCAGAGACTTTGGCAGCAGGAGGCCAGGGGAAAACAAGAGGCAACCCTGAACTCAGCCTTCATGGCCCTCCCTAAAAATGTGGGCCAGCCGCAGGGAAGAGAAAAATGCCTTGTAGCAAAGGAATCTAAAGCATTGTTGTTGTTCTAGTTAATAAAAGGACTTAGAGATTGAAAAGAAGTACCATCTGTATGGCTGGCAATGGACAGCATGATTTTGTTGACTGAGTCTGGGGAGATCTGAGAAAACAGAACATAATATGTCCTTACCTCTGCTCCATCATTCATGATCCAAGCTCTTGCCCTATCTTCTCAGGAAGATTCTTTCAGTAACTCCAGCTTGGAATTCCCCTTTCATATTTGAAATAACAACAGTAATAGTGACCACAAACGCTTACGAGTGTCCACTCTGTGCCAAGCATTGTGTTTTTATCGTCTTTTTTGTCAGGCACTGTACATGCATTAATATAATTACACCCCACCACAACCCCATGAGATAAGTACTTGTACTATCCTCATTTTATGGGTGATGATACAAGAAACAGCGAGGTTCAGGAACATGCCTAAAGCCACACAGCTACTATGAGGCAAAGTGTAGGTTTGAACTCAGAAATTCTGACTTCAGAGTCACTTATCTTATTATACTTCACTTAGTATCTCCCATTAATTAATTCGTTAATTCTTCCTTTTGTTTGTTAATTCACCACATATTCTGGAAAGCTACTTGGCTAGACACTGTGTGAAAAATGAGACTGGATACAAAGCAACCTCAAGCATGAACTCAATGTCCTTACAAGCTTAAGCATATATAAGACATTTGCAAATAGCAGTACTATGAGGATGGCTGATCCTCACAACGTAAGTCTTGGTGGTCACAGGAGATCTATCATCGGATTTCATAAAGAACCTGCCACTGAAAACCAGAACTTGAGGGAAATAAAACCAAAATAGAAAGCATTGCTCACAGAAACGTGTTCAAGCATAGCCCAGCAGAATGCATGTTTATAGACAGCAATTTTCTAGATTGGTAATTATGACATGTGCATGAGTAGCACCATGAGTGATAAGAACAAGACTGGCAGGTTATGGCCAAAAAATGAAGATTACTGAGTTTGGGTTTGTTTGTAGACCAAGGGGAGTTCATGAAGGTATTTGAACAAACGAATGATGCAGTGAAATTGTGCTTTGGGAAGATTAACATGCAGTATACATCGTGACTAAGTTAGAAGGGAGAGAAGAAACAGAGGAAAAGCTGGGTGACTATCACATAACAGGCAAGAGATAATGGCAAGTTAAACCAGAATGAGACGGCAGTGGTGTACACTAGAGCTGCTGGGGAACCCGCAGGGAAAGTTCAATGAAAGGACTTGTTGGTATGCTGTATGTAAAAGCCCATGAAGGGGAATGGTGCCTAACTAGGGGGCTGGAGGAATAGTGTTCTATTAAGAAGAGAAGAGTTATGAGGAGGGTATAGTTTATATGAATAGTACCAGAGAGTTTGACTTTGAGCCCCAGGTAAGAGAACTGAACATCTTCGACTATAGCTTAGGAGAGAGTTCCAATATCCTGAAAGAAATTTAAGCATCATCCACAAAATAGTGGCCATTATAATGGTGGATGGAGATGGAATTGACATAAAAGATAATTGCAGAATTTTTAAGGTTACAGAATAAAAAACAATACAGGCTGGAAGTTCCCTGAAGGTGTCACATATCCCTGATTTGTATTCAAGGTCGTAGGCTACACAATAGGCTTACAATAAATAGTTTGCTACACAATAGGCTTATAATAAATACTTGTGGGGAAAAAATGAAGCCTTTTAGATTCAGGATAAACTAGAAAATTAGTCAGGACAGCTGCAGAAGCTTTAACTTCTACCCTGAAAAACATACTAGTGGACAAATCAAACTAAATTTCTTCTCTAAGCCATTGGTAATTTTCAGCTCTAAAATGTCAAGCCTTTCTAGTCTCAGAAGTGTGGACTTGTGTTTCCCATCTCCACGTCCCATCTGCAAGATGCAGGCAGAAGTTTCACCTTCAGCCCTAGAAACATCTTTTCAGACTCCACAGAAGAATTTTAGACACTGTTCTAAACTGCTAAGTAATTATCAGATATTGCATTTAATATTTAAAGAAGCCATAAGTCCCTTTTATCAACTCCTTATAAACAGGAGTTGTTTTTAAGAATTGCTCAGCCTGGTTGACATATTAAAGAGGGTGAATTCTGAGTTATGGCTCCAGCCAGCTTTCCCCAAATCAAGGGTGATGGACATGACATGTGTACACTTGAGATGGGTCGATATTCAACAGTGGCCAAAAGCACACGCTGAGCGGCAGAAGAATTTCCACTCTAATTTTCAGGTCAGCCCTCTAAGAGATATTTGGGGCGACATGATGACTCTGCAGTGGTTTTTCTCTGCTGGTTCTGTGTCGGCTGAAGGAGGGTTGAGGAGATAAACAAGGAGACAAACGAGTGTTACCACAGATACCTGAATCTGTTTCTTCTCATCAAAAGATATTTACCACACGCTGGTTCTTTTGATCTCTTGCTGGTCCCTATCACAGACATTGGCTTACACCTACACCTAATCCTCAAATCAAACTTTTCAAACTTTAAAATTAAAAACAAAGAATGTAATTCATTATTTTAATTCGTCATTTTACCCTTTCTACCATTGTCTTTCTATTTCCCATCTCCCCAGGTAGTACATGATGAAATGGCCTCACCTTAGCCTTCTATGTCAGGGGAAATGTTGAGCTATTTCTTGGGACCTAACACTCAAACTTAGATGAGCTTTTTTGGTCTTTTTTTTCAGACCCAAAGTAAGATCAAAGCCTTAACTAAGATCACCCAGCACTGGAGGGACTGTGGTGGGACATGAAATCTACCGCGTCCATACCCCGGGAGCTCAGAACGTGAGGCAACAAAAGACCATCACTTCATCATCCTCAGCTTCAGGAAGGCACTAGAATAAAGGGTTAGAGATCGTAATAAGAATCATTTTGAAAACCAGGTTAAAAGGTTAAAGTAGAAATTGGTATTATCGTCTTTTTGTAAAATGCATATGGAGAGGGAGAAGGGAGCGTTTCAGTAATCAGTCTCCAGTCTGTGCATTTAGTAACTAAAATACTCACCAGCATGTCCACGTCCACACTTCTACAAACACACTCCTCCTCCTCTCTGCTAGATGTAAACGACTCCACAAGTCAGAAGCATGGAGTCAGCCTGAAATATCTCACCCCCCATTCCCTTTCCCTCATATTTAATCAATCTCGTTAATCAAAACACCCACGTTTAGTTTTAAGTCTGCTCTAAAAACAAACACATACATATCTATCTTGTCAAAACCAGTAATATCAAAGGAGAATTTTGCCCTTGAGAGGGATATTTTATATATATTTGTGGTGCTATTACAATTATATGATCAAGAATCATTGTTTGTATGTTTTTAATTTAAGGCATGTTTTCATTAAAGATATCCATGCCTATGAATAAATGAAACTGAATTGTTTTTCCACAAGGATGTTTGAAATTCTTTCATGAATTTCATTCAAGAAATTCTTTCTTGAATGCATTTTGCATTCAAGACTCAGGTTCAATCCACAATTTGGGGTAAAGATCCCTGTAATCAAGTCACAGAATCTTGTTTGAGCTAACAACCAGTTATCCTACCCAAAGTAAAGAGGAACTTAAATTTTCCCATTGTTCTTCTGGACTGGAAGATGTAAGAAACACACACAGTACAGTGTAGGTTTCCTCCATAGTAAATATCCCAGAGTTGTGCTGAAATCCAGTGTTGGATTGTTTCCAATTTATAGTAGGGAACCGCCAATGACATGAAAGAGCATTACCTTACCAGACTGATTCATATTCTACTTCCAGTCATAGCACAAATGATCACATGTCCACACCCACATGTACTCTGATAAGCAGTCAATTGAGAGGAGTGAGTCAGGGAGCCGTAAGTTTGCAGCCAACCTGCCAAGAAGAACTGATGCTCTTAGAAATCCAGAAGCTTTTATTGGCACAGAAGTTTCAGCCTTATAGGCCCAGTGTTTCTCTGAGGCAGAGGCAAACCGTGTTGTTATCTCAGGATTCTTAATGTAAGAACTCAGTATGGAAAGTGCACATATGACAGAGCTGTTGCAAAATGTGAAATCATCCATGTGCCTAAGTGTCTCCCTACTACTTGGAACACTAGACCACATGGAGCAGGCCTACTTCCACATGTGAAGGCCTCTGATCAATGGAAGAGGAGCTTTGACACCTTGGAAACAGAGGTGGAGCCAAGAGGCTGGAAAAGCCTACCTGTCACAGTTGAATTTTCAGAACACAACTGTAAATACCCTCTGGGTTTATTTGGGAGAAGAAAGTGTACACGTTTATAAATGTATAGTTTATAAATCAAAGCAAAGCACATGAATATGATCTTGTTCACATATGTGCTAAGAAGGGCTAAATATATTTCCCTAGAATCGGCACGATCCCAGGGCTGAAGGCTGAAAGAGACCCCATCAAGCCTAGAAAGACATTGGTAGGTATAGTGGAAACAGTATTTGTCTTAAATTTAAAAAACAAAGGTGGGGCCGGGCACAGTGGCTCATGCCTGTGATCCCAGAACTCTGGGAGGCCGAGGCAGGCGAATCTCGAGGTCAGGAAATCGAGACTATCCTGGCTAACACGGTGAAACACTGTCTCTACTAAAAATAAAAAAATTTTTTTAAAAAAAGAAAATTAGCCGGGCATGGTGTCAGGCGCCTGTAGACCCAGCTCCTCAGGAGGCTGAGGCAGGAGAATGGCGTGAACCTGGGAGGCTGAGATTGCAGTGAGCTGAGATTGCACCACTGCACTCCAGCCTGGGCGACAGAGTGAGACTCCATCTCAAAAAACAAACAAACAAACAAACAAAAGTGCGACTCCAAGTTTGCCACAGTCTATAAGCTATTTATCCCTTCTATATTCACTTTCCTTACAGATAGAGAGGATTGAGTTAACTGGCTTTTAAAATTCTTTCTCGCATGAAACTGACTGTAATCTAAGTCCCTTTTCCACTTCCTTTTTATTTGGATTTTATTTATTCATTCACTATATTCATTCAGCAACATGTATTCAAACACAAGACATTGCTAGATATGCAAATAGCTGCAACACCTTAAGCCCAACTCATGGCCTCCCGTGGCTTTTCATATGATTTATTCTCTTTGAGCCTCACAATAATCCTGTGAGTATAGGCAAGCCAATCATGTCTATTGCACTTTAATGTGAGGGTACAAGGAACTGGTGAGAATAAATGTTTCAACAATAATGATATGTCTAAAAATGGTAAGAAATGGAGTCAGTAACCATATCTTTTTACTCTTGGACTAAACTTTGATCTACTATTTCAAATTTTCTCACCAAAATAATATTCTGCCCTTTTAATTGAACATTATTCTTTATAAAATACCCTCTGGAAAAAAATCTATTTTAATCTTTACAAAACTCATACAAAGTTCTGTTAGAATCAAGCCTATCTGACACAACCAGACATGAAATAAAGACTTGAGACTATGTTAACTCAAATACAGTCAGCTACTTAGCTGAATCCTCATAGGCTAAACCTAAGGAAGATTATAAACCACTTATTTTCTGCTATATATCAGGCAGGTACTATGCTATTTTCTTAACATACATCTTCTTCAAAATATTTACAATAGGTGGGTATGGTGGCTCATGCCTGTAATCCCAGCACCTTGAGAGGCCAAGGTGGGCAGATCACCTGAGGTCAGAAGTTCAAGACCAGTCTGGTCAACATGGTGAAACCCCATCTTTACTAAAAATACAAAAATTAGCCAGGCGTGGTGGCATGCACCTGTAATTTCAGCTACTTGGGAGGCTGAGGCAGGAGAATCACATAAACCCAGGAGGTGGTGATTTCAGTGAGCTGAGATTACGTCATTACGCTCCAACCTGGGCAGCAAGAGTGAGACTCCATCTCACAATAAATAAATAAACAAATAAACAAACAAATGAATAAATAAATAAATACAATAATCCTCGTCAGAAGGAATTATCATTTAACAGAGGAAAAAATAAATGAGACTCAGTTAAGTTATCTGTATAAGGTCATATAGCTAATAAGTGGCTGAAGTGAAATGCAAACATAGGCATGTCTGATTGCAAAGTTCCAACTCTTCCCACAGTTCACAGGGAGAGTCTATAATTGCAAATTGATAACCTTGGTTCCAGGTCACATCAAGCTATCTAACTGATCTCTATCTTTCAAGAGACAGTGATCCTAACTTAGATATATCTGGAAGGAAAATATGAGAAGGTGGAACTTAAGAAAAAGCACATTTACAAATAATATAATCAAATGAATTTGGTGATACAGATGCCAGGACGAGAAAAATTCTACCACAGTCCTACAGACAGAGGTTGTGCAGCTAGCAAGCAGTGGCTAGTACTATTTCTTAAATGTATCACACAGCCCTGTCCAGTTACATTTTGAAGAGTTCAGTGCTTAAGGCTGGAAGTGTCATAGTTGTATTTGTCAGGATAATTAGGTTATACTGCAGGAAGAAATGAACCTTCAAAATCTCAGTGGCATAGCAACAACTATAAAGTTTTATTTCTCACTATGCAAAGCCTGCTGCAGGTCCAATAGCTTTCCAGGACAGCTCTTTTGTGAGGTAGATCAGGCTCCAGTCTACTTCTCCAATATTTTTCTACAACACGCCTGGTCTTCAGGTTCCCACAGCAAAGAAAAAGACACATAGTCAAGTGCTGTCGCTTTAATGCTTCAACCCAGAAACAGTATGTGCCAATTCCACTTGTAGACCATTTGTCAGAACTAGTCACATGGCCTTACCTGGCACAGGGGAGCTGCGGAGCATGTGGATTAGATGTCTGGGAAGCTGCAACTGTCTCTACCATGTTACTTTTCAAGGACAGTAAATCCCACACCCAGCACATCAAAAGAATGAGGACTTGAGGTTTTCCTTCCAGGGGCACTCTTTACCCTTTTTTACCCTTCTCTGTGCCCCAGGAGACTGAACCAGACACATCAAATGCACGCCTTCCCTTTCACTTCCTGCACCTCTGACTTCCTCTTGTATTCCTACAAGGAGCACCTATGGAAGAGAAAATAAGGTCAAGATAATGATTGCTTTTTATTCCTGTGACATCACCAAGAATGAGGCTAGGGCTCTACCATTTTCCACTTTAACTCTCTTTCTGGGCTCCAGAAACCATTCATATCCTTCATCCCTTCAGGGACCCCAGCAACCTATTCTTATGGAGCTGAGGGTATTGCACCATTTCTTGTGATTTCTCTATACTCTGCCCACATTTTTGTAAGTAATCTGTCTACTAAATTCTTTTCAGATTACCCAATTTAAATTCCCCTTCTGGTTTCTGCTGAGATACTGACTGATACAAGGAACTCTAAGAAAGGATTACATACTTAACTTTTCAAAAGAGCCTCTGTTGGACTCTACCACCTGAGTTAGAAGTGTATTAACCTGTAATAGAATTTACTTATAATAACTGCATAAAATGGTGTTCTCTTTTTATTTCTCTCTGCATTTCTATCCATCCTCAATATCATCAGAAAAGTTGATTGATTTTTTTGGATAGTTTGTGTTCTTAGAATCCCCTAGTGACCTCTCATTACCTAGAAAAATATCCAAAATTAGTAGTCGAGATTCCAATACACTCCATTAATCAGCCAATTTTCAGTTCACTCCAGGTATATTGCTCTCAATTCTCCAGACCACAGGTTGGTAAACTATAACCTGTGGGCCAAATCTGGTACATTTATAAATAAACTTTTATTGAAACACAGTCACACTCATTTATTCATGTACTGTCTCTCGCTGCCTTGACAATATAACAGTAGAGTTGAATAGTTAAGACAGAAACTACAGAAACTATTAGCCTGCAATATTTACTATCTGGCCGTTCACTAGAAGAGTTTACTACCCTGGTCTCTAGATCACAATTCATCAAAAGTATTCACATATCACATTGTCTCAGGCCTAGAGTGAGGATTATCTCTGGCATCAACTTCATCTGTAAAACATTAGACTCAGATACAGTCCCCAATCTTATCCCTTCAATAAAATGTTTCAATGTTTCCAGCTAGATTTTTCCAGCAACTTGCTTGCAACTTTACTTAGCATTTCCAATGTTACTTATTATACAAGTTCAGTTGCTTTTTTATCTGTTTCTCCTTATTAAATTTGAAAGAAACTTAACAAAAATTACATTTTATGCATCTTTATATCTCCGTTGATGCCTACATAGTGTCTGGAAGCTTTAAAGTATTAAATAACTCTATGTTGACTGAATGAATACCTACAACAGTAGGAAATATCAACTGCTCTTGAAAGGAGCATGATCATGGGTCCTGGATTTGCATGAAGAAATTGACATCATTTGATTCGCCAGAAGTCTAAGGAAAGGGAGGAGATAAAGAGAAAAATTGTACCACTCTTCAAGACACAATAGCTGCTCTTCTCATCTCAGCTCTTCTCATCTATAGTGAGGAGGGAACAACAGAAACCTATATTTGCACAGACGTGAAAATAACTTATATTAATGCTGGAAAATAACACCAAGATACTGAGGGGCTGTGTGAGTTGGAATTAGTCAGTTAGGTAACAGTGGGTAACATAGTGGGATGTCCCAGTATATTTTAGTGTACATCATATTTTTTTCATTATCATCTCCCTCAATAATACCAAAAATATTTTTCTTCCATTAGTATATTTTATATTTCTTATGATACACTTTGAGATTCATTTCTTCCTTTAAACTTCACAACAGTCTTATACATTATGTTTGGTTCTGTTTAAATATTGGGAAATAAATTAAAAAAGACCCTTAAAATAAGTACTCAACCATGTTATCTCTACCTAAAAAAGAAGAATATAAAAGAAAATAGACATTGGTTGTAATTAGGAATCTCTTGTACATTTCCTTTATAAAGTATTTGTGGCAGTGAATGGGATTTATCTTCTGAATTTTCAGACAAATTAAATACTGAAAACAACGCAGCTATCTCTTCCCCTTTCCTCAAGTCAATTTAGTTAAAGCCAAAGGAATAAAGTTTTCTAAGAGCAAAACCAGTGTACACAACAGGGATGTTATAGATTATTAAAAACTCATTTGTGTGGTTCTGACATGAGTTCATTTTCGAGCATCCTTATTTTGCCACTGCAAATCCATTTTGAAGATGGTTTTCTCCTTTCTCCTCCCAAAGACTACATCCAGGAAGAAAAAGTAAATGGATGACAGAAAGATTCTATGAATTGTGTAACCAGGTAAAATTTTAAACTATTAACTTGGATGGCTTTCCACAGCTCTCTTTTATACCCTTCTTCAATTTCCATTGTCTTTATTACAATTCTACCAGTAGTAATAATTTTTGTTATATTCTACTCTGTGGAGAACAATTGATTCAGTTGAAAACCAACAGTCAAATTGAAGGCACTGAGTTTGAAAATCCGTCCTTAAAACCCACATCAGTAGTAAAATTCTTAAAAGTCAAGACTTTCAAACATGTGAACTAAGATTTGGAGAGAAAGGGAGAGAAAATGGAAAAGAAGGCATTATGATCAATGTTATAGTTTGGATGTTTGTCCCCTTCAAAACTCATGTTGAAATTTAACTCAGTGTAGGATGTGGGGCCTAAATGGGAGGTGTATGTGCCATGGGGGCAGATCCCTCATGAACACATTAATGCACCAGGGAGAAATGAATAAATTCTCACTCTATTGGTTTCCCTGATTGCTGGTTGTTAAAAAGAGCTTGGTACCTCCCCTCTTGCTCTCTCCTGCTTTCTCTCTCGCCATGTGATCTCTGCACATGCCAGCTCCTCCTTCTACTTCCTCCATGAATAAAAGCAACCTGAGCCCCTCATCAGAAGATGTCAGTGCCATGCTTCTTGTACGTCCTGCAGAATAATGAGCCAAATAAACCTCTTTTTGTTATAAATTACCCAGCCTCAGGTATTCCTTTATAGCAACACACATGGACTAAAATGATCTAAAAAACATTTTCCTACTCAAAAGAAGATAAAAGTCTGACCAGGGATAGGAAGAAGAAAATCAGAAATGTGAAGAGAGTTTCAATACTTGCAAGTCTACATAAAGAACACCAATTTTTTGCAACGATGCCCATAGACAGACTACAAGTCTAGAGAATCCCAAAGAGAAAATCTAGATCCATCTGTCAGGGACAATGGAGGGAGGATCCAGGAGCAGAAGAAAAGATTACCTACTTTCCCAATGCTATAGCCACGGAGAGCTGCAAGACTCCAAAGTAGCCAATTCTTGGCACCTGAGCTGTAATGTAATTATCACTGAGTGTTCGACGAATGGGATAGAGAACAGACTTCCATAATCCAATGCACTGCAGTGGAGTGAGGCGAGCACCAGGCATTTTCATCTGGAATGGAAGTGGCTCAACAGTCACTGGTGGCCCTGGAGATGTCTCATTATGGAGGCAAAATGAATGAGGCATAATCTACAAGGATATAGTGTCAGAGGAGAGGAGTGAAGTGTAGGACTCAGGGAAGGCTCGACAGAGACAGAAACTGACAACAAGCCAGTGGAATTCGCACATCTCAATAGAAACCAGCCTGCAATGTCCATAGAAAGACATTTAAAGACACTTACCCTCGAGGTCAAAACAGCTTACATCCTCCCCAAAGTGAGGTTACTTCACAGAGAAGGAATAAAAAAGAAGAAAGAGCCTGAGGAGAGTGGGTTTAAATCCTAGTAAGACAGAGTTTACATGGAAAGTGATTAGATCTATTGGGCAGAGTAGAGGTTGAGGAGCTAAGTTCAGTTGCCCAGAAATAAAGAAGAACTTATTTGCACCCTTAAGCAGGTGTCTCTGAAAACTGTGCCCTCTATAATTGTTTGTAGGGTTCCGGTAAATACAGAAAGAGAAAAGAGGTGCCTAATACATCATCAGACATTAAAGGATACTGGCCAGTATTTACATAGTTCGGAGCGCTTTCCATGTGTTAACTCATGTAATCCTCACAACAACTCTAAGGGATAGATAATGCTATCCTCACTTTCACAAGTGAGGGAGTAAAGGCATTCAATAATTTGCTCTAGATCAGGGTAGGAAATGGGATTGGAACCCAACCAAGGACTCCAGAGGCTGCTGACTCAACTTCTGCTCAGACGACCTCTCAGTTGAATTGCAGTGGTGGCAGCAGCTGGGCTTCCATTGGTTCTTTCTACCAGAGACGTTGCAATCTTTGCCTTCTGTCTCCAGAAATCACATCATCGTTTTGGTCTATATCCTCTTGTCTCAACTCTGATTTCCCTGATTTCTAAGCCCTGGTCCTTCTCCAGCAGAGTCTTTCCATTCACACCTGAGCTTCATGATCCTCACAGTGGGAATCTTTGCCTCCCTTCACTGCCCCAGTGCCCCGGGCCCAATTTTCTGGCTGTCATTGGAAGGAACAGATTGGTGTCTTTGACTACCCTTCCCAGTCTGCTCCTAAACTAAAGGGGTCCTTTAGTTCTCTTTAATTCTTTCTCAAAGAAGAAACACGATTGCCCAGTCAGCTTTAGTGACCAAAGTCAAAGATGGCCAGGAGCAAAGCTAGGCATCACAGACAGTGAAGCATGAAGTTTTATTGAGAAAAATCCAAATATTGAAACAACTGTGACAGCACAATGTTGAAGAAGGATCAAACTTATTTCCCATGGTTTCAGAGGTAGGTCAATCACAAACACATGGAAAGCAGAAGAGGAAGCTATGTGCGTCCAAAGGGAGAAAAAAATTCTTAAAACTGGAATTAGGCCATAAAGTAATAACTACTTTGAGGGCTTGTGAGCTGCATGTCTAGGAGGCATTCACCAAGGCCTAAATGTCCCCCACCTCAAGGGAATGCGGGATAGAGGAGGAAAGGAATGACTAGAGGACCTGTGTAATCCCTAAATTACTATTATCCTAGACCAGATATCAGCAATCTTTTTTTCTGTACAAGACGAGATAGAAAAGATTTTGGACATTGTTGTTCTTTCAGTTTCTATCAACTACTCATTTCTGCCATTATAGTTAGAAAGTACCACAGACAAATAGGTGTGGCTGTATTCCAAAACATCTTTACAGGCATGTATTGCTTAACAATGGGGATACATTCTGAGAAACATATCTTAGGCGATATAGTCATTTGCAAACATCAGAGTGTACTTACACAAGCCTAGATGGTACAGCCTACTACATCCCTAGGCTGTATGGTGTAGACTGTCACTCCTAGGCTATAAATCCAAACAACATGTGCCTGTACTGAATACTGTAGGCAACTGTATCACAATGGTAAGTATTCGTACATCTAAACATACCTAAATATAAGAAAGGTAGAGTAAAAACATGGCATTGTGATCCCATGGGACGACTGTCACATATGTGGTCTGTCGTTAACCAAAACGTTATGCAGCACATGGCTATATTTATAAAAGAAGGCAGCTGGGTTTGGCCTGTAGGCTGTAGTTTGTTCTAAATAATTCCAAATTTAGGTAATTTCAATCGAGGAAATAAATTTTTCCTAGGTAATTTCGGCATCATTGTGAAAGAACTGTGAGAATTATGGATGTAAAGATACGAGTGAAGGGAAGAGGAGAAGCTCTACGCATGATTGGAGAGGCTGGGAAGCATGAAGGCTTTCTCCCACCTTTGGTTCTTTGTCTCAGGTTGGCATTCTCTACACAGATGGCTCCCTGCAGGCCTGAGCAGCCAGTGTCAGTGTCATGGATGCCAGGCAGCCTCCAGAGATCCACGGCCTGGAGAATCAAAACCGTTAAATGTACATGTTGAAAAACATAAAATTATTCTCCAGTGCAACACCTCACTTTGAGAATAGAGAAATTAAGGTCCATAGAGGAAAGTAACTTCTCTAAGGCCACATTTGAGTGGCAGATCTAAGCCTTAAAATTGCATCGCCCATTTGCTTTATTGATATTTTCCTTGAATGTGACTGAGGGTAGACATTCCACAAATTTGAGAAATACTGACAGGTGTCATAGCTGTGGGCTTCTGTAGGTGGGACACAGCATGGGCTGAAGAAGCACAGATTAAAATAACTCTATGCTAGTAAATTCCCCCAAAGAATCAGTGGTACAATTTCTCATTTCTTTTTTATATGTTCTTAAACAAGCCCTAGAAATATATCATAAAATTGGATTACATTTATTTCTCTAAATGTATATTAAGCTCCTATCCAAAACCCACAGTTACACTTCCTCCTGTTCAGAAGTCCTCTTTACTGGTTCTCTGCACCTCTGCATCCTCTGCACCTTCACTTCAAGCCCAGCTTCCTCTCCTGGGTACAGTAAGCAGAGGCACAGTTCATCACTTGGAATAGCCAACGCCAGCCCCACGCACATTGCCTAAAGCTAAGCCTAAATCCACTCCACAGAAACGGCAGTTATTTAAAGAGCTCATGATGCACCCCCACCTATCCCATCCTGAAGATTCCACCCATGCTTCCCTTTGCCCAGCAACCAGAGTGCTCTGGCAATTAGCTAGTTCAAAGCCCTCTCTCCTCACAGACACATGCTATCAGAGAACCCAAAAAGAAGCAGCTATCTTCAGCAGCAGGAATCCAAAAACATCTGGGTTGCATCCCAAGCTGTCAATCTTGCTAACTTATTAATAACAGAGGAGGATGACCAAAAAACTGGATAAAAGGTTATCAGCTCCTCTTCTCTCCTCTCTCGCATCTTTCCAATGGCCTGATTGATGCCAGATTGCCTGGCACGGGATAGAAATGCTATTTTTAGTTGGCTCTGAATCTGAAGGGCTTTTATTTCTGCTTGTGAACCTTTATAAATATTTAAGAGAAAGAAAAAGCATGAATGGGGGAACATGTGGCTGCATGGATATCCATCAAAGCTGGCTGTGGAAATTATAGTTATGTGTGTGTAGCTGGAGAGCTGTCTGGAGTTATGGAGCTGCGTGTGCATGAATAAAAGAAAACTCTCAAAGCCTTGGAGACAACTTCAAAGCCAAGAGGAAATCAAGGCTCATAAGGTGCACACCCTGGGCTCTTTATTCAACTGCTTCCCTGACCTCGGTCTGCTTTCCAGTCATAGGACAGGTGTGCTTACCTTCCCTCTCGTGAAAACGGGAAATACTGAGTGGGAGAGGGGCTCCAAGAGTTGGGTTCAAGCCTTGGGTCTTTCCATTACCACAGACAAACAAGGTGTTTCACCCACTAGGGCTCAGGATCCCAGAGAGAAAATGAAGGCAGCACGAAGCTCCACATCTAAATTTATACTTGTAAAAAAATTCTTCATTCTTATGATATTTATGCAAATTTATTCCTTCATTTCAGAAAAATCTGAAATGTCTTGCCTTTTGTTTTCTTGTATGGCACATTCAACAAGCATTTCCTGAGTGTCTGCTGCACAAAATACCCAGTGCTGGCCAGTGTGAGAAAAGAAATTCTGGGAGGGTGGTGTTCTTTGGTAGACGAATGGGCAAGATCCTCTTCAGCTCCCCCGGCACAGCTTCAAAAGGCGGCAACTCCTTTCAAGAGAGAAGAGCCTGTCAATTCCTTTCTTTTTTCAGGGAAAGAACTCCCATGGATCCAAATTTTCATCAAGATTTCACTCATTCTTATCGGTCTCACCAAAACTACGAACGATATATTCTGAAGCGCCAGAAAGGGGAGGGCAATCACCCATACACTCATGTGATGATTCTTTCAGTAGTATTTCTTGAACACCTACTAAGTTAAGTACTGACAATGCTGCATCAGAGGAGGACCCACAATGCCTGCATTGTGGAATTTACAATCCAGTTAGGAATTACAGGCGTTGAAAAAATTATAACAAATTTGATAGGCATGCATAGGACGTCACCGCATGGAAGCCCATAAGGGAGGTGGAATCTCCCACTACACAATGTTCCCTTGGACTCATCTCAGCATGTCCCTGTAGGAAGTCACAGACTATTCTTTAAAAGCCATCAAAAGGATCTGAAGCAGCCCAGGACATTGGTCCTGACTTGCCATCCTCTCCCTGCATCTACATCAATCCTCCTGTAGATCCCCATGGCTCAGCTCTGTGGCTCCGGTCTCCGTTTTCATCCCTTCCTTGTTTGTTATGTTTATGTATTCACTCCTTCGGGGTGGCAGTTCAGGCAGTCACCCCTCTTCAACTCAGGTGAGTGCTGGTGGGACCCCTACTCTGCCTCCTCACCATGCACACCAGGTACAGCTGAAGTAAAACCACCAGCCTCCCATCTTGGCCTTGCAGCCCTCAGCCACGCATGGAAGAAGGCAGCCTTGCAATGAAGAACAAACGTAAACCACCTAGGCTCTGTATTAAAGGCTCTGCTCGCGTGGGCAGAATGTCAGTCATCCCCGTGAGTGTGAAGTGCTGAGAGGACGAATGAAAGATAGAGACTGACTTTCTCAGAAGTACAGACAAATTAAAGCTGGGATTGTCTGTGCGCTGTGCACCTTGCCAGCTGCCTTTTCTTCCCTGCTCCCACATGAAGCCTCAATAAAGCAGGGCTGCTTGAAGGACCACACTGCAGCTTACCTGCACTTTTATGATCTCCTCACACAGCTCCCATGCCCTTCCCGCCCGGAAGATTCCTGAATTTCTGTTGAAATCTGGCATCTCTCTCCAAAGTTATTCCCTGACCACCACCTACCACCAGAAGAGATCATTTCTGAGCAGCTTTCTCCCATAACACCTTGTACTTTTACTAACATGGAACAATTCCTTCAACAGATATTTACTGAGCTCTACCTTGCAGATCCTGTGATTGGTTTTTGGCAGATCAGGATGGACAGCTTGAAAGAAGAAACCATGCCTTTTGTCTGAGAGTAGTGTATACATAAGCCCTCTGCCTAGTAAGTATTAGGCACTCAGTAGGTGCCTGGTCAATTGATGATATACTATGACTTACTTTTTGAAGGAGCTGACAGACATGAATTGGCAGAGAGAAGACCTGAATTGGTATCGAGGGAATTAGACTCCATGAACAAGATAGAACTAAATTCGATTAAATGGGTCTCTTTCAACATCATAATTCCATTCCAAAGTGGAAGTCTCCGCTTTAGGACAGCTAATCTCTGGTTTCTAAGTTTCACTAAGGGATCCCAGACAGGAATATAATCTGTTCCACAGGCCCTGTCCTCTTTCCCCTTTTGGCCTCTGATTCTTAGCATTGCAGAAATATTACTCACAGAAATAAACTGACCTTTTGAAAAGTAACTGAAACCACGCATTCCAGTTGAGGACAATGAACTTGATGTTTAAAAAAGTGTAAGCTTCTGTGCCAACATAGTGAACTTGTTGGCTACTACCATGTTCTTTCAATTTTGGAATAAACATAAATGTGACTTCCAAACACTTGTTTTAATAAAAACATTTAGTGTGGGTGTTTTATCTTCCTACCTTAGCCAAATGTTATTGAAAGTCCAGTGAGGTGGTTAAACCCTACCTTGTCTCCTTAAGAGTCACTAAGATCATCGAATTTTTGTTTCAGAACTGTGACCACCCCCTGCCCAATGACTTGTGTAATCCAAGATAGATCTGAAGGTGACTGCACATGATACAAATTTAATTCTATGAACATAAGTGTAAAAGTGAAGACACAAAGCCCTTTGTTTGAGTTAGATTTATCCTTTCATTATTAATAGTAACAACCATGGATATTCTCACAGTTCCTGACAGTTTACTAAAATGTACTTATTGTTGTCATATTTAATCCTTCCAAAAAAGTAGGAAGGTGTTTTATTATTATTATCATTGCCTATATCTTATGGATGTAGAAACTCAACTTTGGAAACATTACATGATTTGCCAAAGGCCAAATGTAAAACAGGTTTTAGAAACTTGTGAGGTGTGGCGGAAAGGCCGGACAAAACTTGGTTTGATTTTTGGTTACTCCACTTATAGCTTTATGACCTTTGACTTAAACAGCCATTACAACAAAATGTATCTCGTGCTTTCTGTGCACGGGTCAATGTTCTAAGCACTTAGTCTGTCTTATATTATTTAATCTTCATAAGAGCCTATGAAATAAGTTCCATCATTATTCCCACTGACAACTGAACAACCTGAGACACAAAGGGATGGGAAACTTGCCTGGAATCTTCTAACTAATCAGTGGAAAAAACAGAATTAGAAACCACGTAATTTGACATCAGAGCCCAGGCTCCTAAGCACTAGGAAACCCCATCTCCCTAAGTCAGTTTGCCTCTCTCAATCACGATATTCTCATTGGTAAAAGGGAGGTAAATGGTGCCTACCTTGCAGAATTGTTATTAAAATTAGAAATAATATCCATCAAGTACCTAGCAAAATTCCTAGCAGGAAACTCTCACCAAATTTTCGGATTACACTAAACCACATGAGATTTTCCATGATATGCTAGGTGAGGATTTTTATTCTGAACCCATTTTGGAGTCCATAAATGAGCTTCAGAGACAATGCAAACCTCCTGGAATGGCATTGGAAGGTCTATCTCTGTCTCTGTCTCTATCTCTCTCTAGCTGTGTGTGTGTCTGTGTGTGTGTGTGTCTGTGTGTGTGTGTGTGTGTCTGTGTGTGTGTGTGTCTGTGTGTGTGTGTGCGCGCGCACGCGAGCATGCACTCATTTTTCTGGGGACACTGTCTCTAGCTTTCATCAGATTCACAAAAATGTCCACGTCTCCCAAAGAAACATTAGCACTACTGTTGGATAATCTTGAAACAAGTCATATACTCTCCAACTCTATTTTTTCATGTACAAAATCATTTAAATATTTTCTCCAATCAACATCCTCAGCAGAAATGTATTTGCCAATTCAACTTACTGTTAATCAAGTTTTAAGCACATGTTATAAGAAGATCTATTTTGTTTCTTGGATGGGTATAATTGAGTTTGAGGATCTGAGGAAAGAAATGTTTCCTATATCTTGGCCTTTCTCCCTCTCAGCTGGCTGTGTTTGGGGCTGAGAAGTCTGCATCAGCACGTGTGAGTGCGTGTGTTTACGTGGGCCCGGGGGAAGTGATGACTGTGAGGCAGGCTGTATGCCTGTCCTGAAATGGCTGCCCTCCTCTTATCAGAAACCAACGTGCGTGTTTATTCTATTCCCTAATTAACCTCCTCCCAGCAAACCGCAGACTGCCACAAGCAGCTTGATGCCTCAGGCCACTTGGCAGCCACGCAGGTCACTGATGAGTCTCATCACCCTGGCCTTGTTTGTTGCCACCCCAGCCCACCAGGAACTGGAGTCTGCTGGGCTGATGAGAAGCGGGTGGAAGGGAGTGCACCGGTTCCACAGCCAAGGGGTGCACAGGGGTGGACAGCCCCAGAGAGTCCCAAGCCTCACTCTGTCAAAGGACAGCAGACGCATCTGATGCCAGTTTCTATGAGGTTGACCTGAAGTTCAAACCAGCCCACTCCTATTTTTAGTGGAGACGTTGGCGGTGTGATTGCAGAGGGCCTTGTTTAATAAATCACCTACTCCTGGGATGCAAGAGTAAACAAATGCTGTGAGCGGTGTGAAGCTGCCGTCAGCCCTCCTGCTCTGCGTTTGCCTTCTCACCTTTGCTCGTCGTCTATTTTTGCTTCTCTGTTCCCACTTCTGTACTTCCTTCAGCTGGCTCTTTGAGAAACACAGCTGAGCTTAATGCATTCATTAAGTGGAACTAAATATTCCCAAATAAAATTGAGTTATGACAACTTTTTGAATAAATATTTCATGGTCCTTAAAAGATTCTAGGGATGTCTATACAAACCACCTTCCAAACCCTCTTGCTTAAAGGGCTCTTGCCTCGTTAGGGCACTGGCGTTTCAATGTTGCATGCATTTTAACATTAAAATTAAAATTAAAATTGTTCTAATTTAATAGCTTCATTCACCACAGTCTCTTATGTTATTATAATCATCTGTAAGTTATGCAATGGTGATAAAAGGCATAAAGCTTTAAAAGTTTCAGATAATCATGCCTGTTTTCTTCTCTCTCTCTCTCTCCTCTCTCTCTCTCTCTCTCTCTCTCTCTCTCTCTCTCGACAGTGTCTCTCTCCATTGCCCAGGCTGGAGTGCCATGGCGTGATCACACTGTAGCTCACTGCAGCCTCAACCTCCCGGGCTCAAGCAATCCTCCCTTGTCAACCTCCTGAGTAGCTGGGACTACAAGCATGTGCCACCACACTTAGCTACTTTTTTTTATGTTTTCGTAGAAATGGGGGTCTCACTATGTTTCCCAAGCTCATCTCAAACTCACTCCTGGGCTCAAGCAATCCTCTCCCCTGGGCCTCCCAAAGTCCTGGGATTACAGGAATGAGTTACTGTTCCCAGCCCCTATTTTCTAATCTATGATCTAGGGTGTCAATTTGTTTTTACATATAACACCCCAAACTTTGGATGATAGCATAAGGTCCAACGGTAATCAGAAGAGTCGGTTAATAAGGAAAGCTTATTTCGGAAACCCTAGAGGATGCCTAGGGGAGGGGTCAATAAAACTTCAAATGTATGATCTCTCCTATCGTAAAGAAACGTCACCTTCACTTCCAACTCAAACTACCCTTTTACCTCCCACCTTCCCTGCAGGGACGCATTTCTTGTTCTCCTCCCACGCATTCCCCAACCTTTCATAGTCTGGGTTCTGCTCCCATCACTGATGGAAACTGCTTACTTAAAAGTGACCTGAGAACTTCCAAATACCTCTTCCCTCTCACATCTCTTCCTGCTCAACTTCAGACCCCCAACAGAGGGACCACTTCTACCATCTCACAGCACCCCCCTTACTTTCCATCATCCAACCCAGCATTGGTTGCCTTCCACTTATTTAGACTTTTCTGTCAGTCCATTTTGCCGAGACTTTCATCTGAATCTTCCCCTTATGTGCAATCCTTATGTTCAGCCTTGGTTTATTCGCTTATCTAATAGTATTATTATTAAGTGTCCATGAAAGCCAAAGCCACCTCCAACAACATAGCAATCTCATTATCTGAAAACCTTCCAGTTACAAAATACCTGAAAACACTCGGTAAATGTACACAAAGTAGTTTAAATAAGGGAAAACCAAAAACACCAAGAGACATGGAAGTAGGAGGAAAATTTTTAAAATTAGTATGCAGGATATTAAATAATCCTGAGTCTTTTCTCAAGCAAAATCCAAGCCCATATTTTTGACCACCTACTATACAGCCTCCTTTGGCTACACTATAAAAGGCTTAAGCTCAATGTGCTGAGAAATGAGCTAAATATCTTTCTTCAAAATGTTTCTTCATATTTGTTCCCAGCCTAAGCACACGGAATCACGAATCTTCTGTTCATACGTTCCCAGAATTTCTAAGTTATCTTTTACCTACCCTCTCGTTGGTCCTGCTGTAACCTGGAATCCAGTGTACCTGGGAAGAGTCCTGGTACCTATGAGTCTATCTGGTTATTTCCTATTCATTTTCTCCATTTCCTAAGTCCCCGTGGCTAGAATTCTTTACCTTGTGCATTCTCTATATCCTCTCCTGAGACCAAAGTCCTTCTCTAAGAAGCCGGTGTCCTGACACTGTCTAGTTTTTACCAAACCCTTCTGTGAGGTCTTCTGTGTCATAACAGCATTACTTCAATGATATTACTGTTATTTGGGGCATCACACTTGACTAAATATATCCTCTGTCACACTGAACCTAGAGCCAGATTCCTGGTTTATAGCCCTTAGCTTAAACATTGATCCCAGCAAATTTAGCAACTGGAAAGTCTGCTGTCAACATGCCTTTTGCTCTGTCCTGGAGGGGAATATTTCTTTCATGTGGGGATACACCTTGAACTTGAACTAGACAATTACTGGGATGCTGGTATCTCAGGACATATATCTGGGTGCATACCTGGTGTATTTGAACTTTGCCTACTCAAAGTTTATTTGCATGAGGATCTCGTGAGCATCTTGGGAGAAAACATTTCTCAAGAGAAGAAAGAGTTAGGCAGTGAACACTGGCCAAGAAATAAAGTCTCAGTCAATGAAAAGAAGGAATAACTGAGTTTGACGTGGTATCAGTGCATTGGATATCCCTCCAAGTCCAGCAAACCATGGAGCCCTCTATGTGAGTTTTACAAAAATGGTGAGTCGGTTATAAGGGCTGAAATGGAGAAGCGTTAATTAGAGGCTGTTGGTGCTGTGATAATTACCCGACTGAATTCCTGGCTGCCACTGTGTGCACACAAGAATGAAAAGGCAGCTCAGGCCTGGGGCCAGTGAGAGGATTAATTGGGGGAAAAGCCACTCATTCTCACAACAACCCAATGCCCCAGAGCCCATGGGATGAAAACTGTGACTTAAAATTCAGCATAGAACACAGGAAAAAAAAAAAGGTCAGAAGGGCATGAGATGAAGGAATAACCAGGAAGAAGCAACAGGCACAAGAGTAGTTTCAGGACAGAGAATCGGTACAAGTATCTCAGCTCCAAGGAGCTCACACCTCCTCCCCTTTCACCCAGATTTACATTTCACTATGACTTGCCAGCATCACAGTCTCATGGCTCCTCTCCACTCCTGCTGCAAGGTAGCTTATGAGCAAGAAGTTGTGGCAGCAAGTGCTGGGGCACAAGGTCGTGCTGTGACAAACTAGTTTAACCACTCCCCGCCCCATACACCCACAACCCCTTTCAACATAGCCTGGTTCAACCACTGAGGCTTGCTTAATTATAATTAACTCTCCTCACCTGCCTTACATGCCTTCATTTTCCCCTTTCCTTTATCCTTATTTTTAAGTCACGGTCAAATGTCTGTTTTTCAAACAAGGTTAGACAAGAGGAAAGATGTGAAGTGCACATTTTCATATCTCCTAAGATGACTCTTGAAAAATCAAGTATGACTCTTGAAAAATCAATATTGCCATGAAAACTATCATGATTCCCTGCTCCAAATAATGAATAAATGAAATGACTGGTCTAAAGACCAGCAACAAATTGGAGACAGAACAGAGGTGACTCTAAATATGTAATTTGTCCCCTTAAACAAAAGGAAATTGATCTCTTATTGAATTATATCCACTTGATACTGACGAAGTAACTTACTGTGTATTTAACATAGTAGAAATGCTAGATCAATAACAGATGGAGTCATACTGTGGCTTCTGGTCATAACTCCAGAGTATGAATGGACCCATATGTTTCTAAGCACCCTGGACAGTTCCTTTGCTCTCGTCAGTTCTACCCCATGAATCTTCCCATTGGGATAAATGCGTCATATTATCGCTACATAGGTTTTAAAATCATGTATCAGAAATCATATCAACTGTCATTGGGCACACACTCCTTTTTTGAGAGGTGAAGAAATTAGGACCTGGGGAGGGGAATTACATTGCCCAAGGTCACTACCTAGTGCAGGAAAAAAATTTCGGGTCTCCTAAGTCTGATTCTGAAAGTCTTCTCTACAACATATCAAGGTTTCCTAGCTTCCCCCTAATGATTATTTTTAAAAATGAGAGAAGCCAAGAAGGTTATCAGACTTTCAAGATACGTATTTGCCAGAGTTAACTTTCTCTCCTCGCTCACCCCTCGTAATCAGAAACCGTGATCAAGAAGGGACGTGTGCCATTCTTTCTATGTTCTCCATGCCTAGATGAGGTTAAAACACTCCATGGTATCGACTTATATATTTGGGGTTTTTTATAATTCTGTAGATAGTTGGGACGTAAAGATGTCAGAAAACCAGTATTTCCAAGTAACGTGCCTCACATACAGGAAATGGGAGATTACATTCCCTTTAAGACATTATCAGATTTGTACATAAATACGGTTGATTCAAAGTATTCTTAACATAATAATACATCTTTGAACGGTAATTGTGCCCTGATTTCCAGCACATATTTCTATCAATAACTGCATTTTAAAATCACTAGGATCTTCTGTTGTTGTTGCTTCTGAAAGCTGATGCTAGAAGTAATGTACTCCGAGGAGCCCCTTTAAAAACACTGTTAGGTAATATTACTTACAACAATTCATCCTTTCCTTTCTGCATTTACCACTGTATTGTCAATTTTCCTTCTGAGTCAGTTTTTGTTTATAAATATTAACGCATCACATTTTAGGCTCTGCTAAGGTGAAATGCTGTCAAAATAAATATGCTTTTTCAAAATTCATTTCTATTTCCTCTCTTCCCTATTTTCCTGTTGCAATAAAGCTCTTCTTCTTTTTTGTTGATGTCCTTGATTTTGACATTGTTTTTCCTAACAGGCTTCCAAAATACCATCTTTACCAATGTGATTATTGTGGAACACATCTATTCTCAACTCTTACATTCTTACATATATTTTCCTAGCCCTGCTTTTCATCCTTCTTGGCCAACTAAAGAAGTCCTCCCATCACCCAACTTTTCACGTCATCTGTAACACTAAAACTATTTCGAGTTTTTATTTTTTTATTTTTTTATTTTTTATTTTTTATTTTTTATTTTATTTTTTTTTTTNTTCTTTTTTGTTGATGTCCTTGATTTTGACATTGTTTTTCCTAACAGGCTTCCAAAATACCATCTTTACCAATGTGATTATTGTGGAACACATCTATTCTCAACTCTTACATTCTTACATATATTTTTCCTAGCCCTGCTTTTCATCCTTCTTGGCCAACTAAAGAAGTCCTCCCATCACCCAACTTTTCACGTCATCTGTAACACTAAAACTATTTCGAGTTTTTATTTTTTTATTTTTTTATTTTTTATTTTTTATTTTTTATTTTTATTTTTTTTTTGAGACGGAGTCTCGCTCTGCCACCCAGGCTGGAGGGCAGTCGCCCGGATCTCAGCTCACTGCAAGCTCCGCCTCCCGGGTTCACGCCATTCTCCTGCCTCAGCCTCCCGAGTAGCTGGGACTACAGGCGCCCGCCACCTCGCCCCGCTAGTTTTTTGTATTTTTTAGTAGAGACGGGGTTTCACCGTGTTAGCCTGGATGGTCTCGATCTCCTGACCTCGTGATCCGCCCGTCTCGGCCTCCCAAAGTGCTGGGATTACAGGCTTGAGCCACCGCGCCCGGCCTATTTCGAGTTTTAACTGCGCTTTAGAAAGAAGATTTTAACAACACATGATTTGCCACAGCCATACATTTTATTTGTCTACCAGCCCGCCCTTTATCTAGAACCTAGACTATCATTTTTTCCTTCAATATGGTGTGGTCATATTGTCAACAATACACATTATTTTGAACATCAACCTTACTTAAGGACACAAAAGCTATGAAACATGTCTGAAAAGCTACAGGCAGTGTGTGATTCAGATGATGGATGCTCCATAATGGATAAAAGGTGCACAGAAATTCTTCCAGGTCAGATCAGGCTGGCAATGGCAGTGAAGAAAGGGGAGAACATAGCCCACTGGAAAGGAAGAGGAAAATTGTTCCGCAGGCTATGCCTTGATTTAACAATTGGTTGTATAATATTGGTAGATATATAAACATAATTCAATTCAAAAAGACTTTCAAAAAATCTTTCTAAAAGACAAAATAGCATATATTTGTATGCACTGAAGCAAAATTTAAAACTTCTTTATATTAGCTGGAGGCAGTGGTGCATGTTGTGAGCCCAGCTACTCAGGAGGCTGAGGCTGGAGAATCATTTGAGCCCAGGAGTTCAAGGCCAGCCTGAGCAATAGTGAGACCCTTGTCTCAAAAAATTAATTAATTAAAATAAAGATAGAAATAAGTTTATATTAATTTTGTGAATATTAAAAACATAAGCAAAATAATTTATACTTGGCATACATTTACATACTTTAATCAGTTTATTAGACATAGCTGCCTCTAAAACTGTGTCAGGAGTATTTTTTTTTGAAGAATATATATTTTATTAAGTTAGTACTGTTATTTTTTAGTTTTTCCTGAAAGTTTTCTACAATCTGCTTAAAAGCTGAATTTTGATTTCATCAACCTGTAGTTACCGGCATTATCAACTCTTCTTTTAGCCCATATTACTTTTTTTTGAGAAAACACTGTAAGTGCTTCAGGGAAGTAAGAACAAATTCTGCTAAAGAGGGGATATTCTCAATTCTAATTTTTTTATAAGGAAATAGGTAAGTACTTCAGCTCAAAGATTCTTAAAGTTTCTGCTTTTGGTTTCCAACCAAATCACTTTCTTTCTTTTTTCTTTTCTTTCTTTTTTTTTTTTTTTTTTTTTTTTTTTTTTTTTAGTACAACATCCAGCTCTATTACCCAGGCTGGAGTGCGGGAGTGCAATCTACGCTCACTGCAACCTCCGCCTCCTGGAAATCATCCTCTAACCTCAGCTTCCCGAGTAGCTAGGATGACAGGCACGCACCACCACCCCCAGATAATTTTGTTTTGTTTTGTTCTCACTTTCGTTTTCGTTTTGTTAGAAACGAGGTTTTTGCCATGTTGCCCAGGCTGGTCTCGTGAGCTCAAGCGATCAGCCTGTCTCAGCTTCCCAAAGTGCTGGGATTACAGGTGGCAGCCAATGCACCCGGCTCAAATTACTTTATTTGACAAATATTTTATGGGCTCAAACCTTTCAAATAACATACCTCTATAATTTTTCAATGTCTCGCAGAATGTAAATGCTGTAAAATTGTAAGTCATCTCAACTTAATTCTATTATTTTAGAGAATATAAGTGCATCTAATCAAAAATAAAAGTTCCATTAAAAAAATCTTCTCCCAAAAAGGTATATTTCAAATTTCTATTGAATTTCAGAATTAGAGCTTCTATTTGGGCTCTCAGTCTCATTTGACCAGGTAAGCCCCTGCATTTTTATTCAGTCAGTTCCTCTCCTGTATTTTTTATTTTCAGGATCTTTCTGCTTGCAGGTTTTGTTTTTAGTAATTGCAGTTTTCTAAAATCTTCAAAGGTAGTTTTGTTGTATGTAAATCATTAAAAGTTTTGATAAAATAAAAAAAATTAACCAGGCATGGTGGCATATACCTGTAGTCCCAGCTGCTCAGGAGGCTGAATCAGGAAGACTGCTTGAGTCCAGGAGTTCAAGGCCGCAGTGAACTTTGATTAAACCACTACACTCCAGCCTGGGCCACAAAAGTAGACCTTGTCTCAAAAAAAATTTTTTTTAATTAAAGAAAGATTCCCAAGTGACTTGGACCAAAACACAATTAAATTTCAGAGAACTTATTTACAAAACATGGTATAATAACTATATAAGACATTCAGGTCAATTAGTATAAAATTTAAACATTTGTAAAATTCATGGCAGGGAGAAAAGTCATCTTTTATTTATAGATTTTTATAAGTAAAATTTATAACAAAAAAATTAAATTTACCTATTTTAACTATATTTGTAAAAATTGTTGTAAATGTCAGCAATAGCTCCTATTTTGATGATAGAATATTGGGTATAGACACAATTTAAATGATGTGTTCACTGCTAATCTACATACATTTCTATACCATAGATTTCTTCACTTCGTAAGAATACTGACTATACCGTGATGGCATTCTTCAAAAAACTTTACCTGTGTATTATTATTTAAAAATATAATTTTCTCTCAATGTTGAACTTTTCAACTGAACTTACAATAATGTCAGAATAAATAATATCAGAAATTTCACTTTGAAAGAATGAACTTCCAAAACTTCACTTGATTTTAACAATGAATAAAAAATAACTTTTGGTATTGTTTTTATGGACTTTCCATTTGAAGCATGCAACTCAGCCTTTTTCAAACAGAGTACTTTAAGAGAATGAAACTCTAATGCTCTAAGGCGTTCATTATATGCATCAAATAAACTTTTATTGTGCACATGAGAATAGCATTCCTCATGTATCACCTTGGCAGAATGGAGAAAACAGCTCTAAAATAACATTTTTGTCTTCTGTCATTCAGGTAAGAAACTTGGTACAATAGACTAATATAAAATTGGCAACATGTAACTGCTAGTGAATATTTTATTCTCTACATGGGACCAACACAATAGTTGCTATTACTTTGGTTTTTCTATCATGCCTACAGAAAACTTGGAATTAAAAACTAAAAGAAATTAAATCGGAAGAACAGCCATTTAAAACCATACATGAAAAGACAAGCTTCAAGCATTATACGTAAAAAGCACCTTCCAGAACTACAGATATTAAATCATTGTCTTCAGGCACCATCTTCTTAAAATAACTACTAATTTTCTAGGAGATGCTGATGCCACTTCAGCAGATTTGAGTTTTCTTGTTTCCATGTGGTCAGGGAGAGCACCACAGCCTCCGGGGTAGATGGTAAACCTGGACAAATATTTGGTGCAAGTTATAGAGTCATCACCAACTTTCTTGAGAATGAAAACTTAGTACTTAAACTGTTATGCAACAGGCATTTTGATTCCTTTTAAACTTATTTCTATCAAAAGGGTTTATTGCAAAAATAAAAAAGTATTACCAAGCAATGAAATAATAGCTATAGATCTATATCATATAGTAAGTGACAAAAATGCCATAGCAAAATCATACACACGGCTTACTCCATTCTCTATACACTGTAGAGGGCACAGGACTGCTTGACTTCTATATCATGTCCATCTAACAGAATTTCCCACCCTTGCAGTCAATCCTGCTGACTAGCCTCACACGTCTCTCAGGCCATGTCAAAACTGGCTAGTGAAGCAAGGGTCCATGAGCACAGCAACTTCCAGAGCTTCTCCCAGCTCCACTCACGGCCAGAAAGAATTAGTTACCCAACACACGCTTTATTATATTTTTGAGCATCTGGCATCCCTCCCTTGAAATGGAAGCATTAATTAGCTGTCTCCAGAAAGAGGGCCTTAACTACATGTTAAGCTGAGACCTCCTTTCACTATGTATGAGTCTCATATAGACTAGAAGAGCTCACAGCAGAACTCTTGGGTACAAAGTGGAGGTCTCCCAAACTCAACCCAACGTTGTGGTCCTATCAGTTTAGTGCCGCCATGAATACTAATGCTTTGTTAGAGAATAAAAAATCCAGAGCTAATGCTAAACTAGCCAGGATGCTGAGCAAAAGGCAAAACCTGGAGACTGTTGAAACTGAGACATGTATCACTCCTATTGTATTAGTCCATTTTCACATTGCTGATAAAGACACACTTGAGACTGGGTAATTTATGAAGAAAAAGAGGTTTAATGGGCTCACAGTTCTGTGTGGCTGGGGAGGCCTCACAATCATAGTGGAAGGTGAAAGGCACATCTTACATGGTACCAGACAAGAGAGAATGAGAAGCAAGCGAAAAAAAGGCAATCCCTTATAAAACCATCCTATCTCGTGAGACTTATTCACTACCACAAGAACAGTATGGGGGAAACTGCTCCCATGATTCAATTACCTCCCACTGGGTCCCTCCAACACGTGGGAATTATGGGAGCTACAATTCAAGATGAGTTTTGGGTGGGGACACAGTCAAACCATATCACCTACCATAAGCAAACCACAAAAATACATTTTAAACAAAAATTTTCTTAAAATATTTGAATTTCTACCTTACAATGTTCAGTAAAGATCACGGTTTTTCTACATAGTTTCTCTACTTTAAAAAATGTTCTGCTCAGATGAGACTTTGTGTATTCCAGATGGCTTTACAAAATATTAGGTTAAACCTAATGAAGTTACCCTCTTTGTAGTTCAAAAACAGTTGAATATCACCAAGTTTGTACTGACAACCCTAATTTTAAAACAACCCATAGTTCAAAAGACATGTTGAAACTGAAGAGTAAAAAGGATTTCAGAGGAACAATAAGAGGACAACATTAAGAAAATATGCACATCCCGAAGAAAATTAGAATGTGGAAGATCAAGAGCCATAAAAGTTATATAGAGGTCTTTGCTTTAATTACGTTCCTAAAACTTTATAAAATGTGTTTTGAGCAATGCTTACCCTGAAATATTCTTAAGGGGATATGAGTTCAAAATCAAAAAAGAAACCAGAGGTTCATAGAGGATACCAGTAATTTGTCTGGCACTTTGCAAAGTGAGAAAGAGAATTGAAAACTGAATGGGACTGATTAGACAAGAAAAGAAAGAAAAGCAAGAACAGATTACCGGGGAAGACTGGGCCTTGCCCTGAGGTGTACCAGTCACGCACTTAAAACCCTTTAACATCAAAACCCTGTTTAACACATGCTAATGCCCAGCTGGAGACAATTTTCAATTCTCCCCTTAATTTTTCTCAGGTGTTGAACTTATAAGAAACCAACGACATGAAGCTCATGTCATGGTTGAAGCTGTCTCACTCTAGGCCGTAGTATGGGATTTACTGCACTAGTGAGTTACGAGGGAAACTATCTTATTTTAATTTGGGATGAAAGGGTAGCATGGGGGATTGGCGGACAACTGTACTGGTCTTGGACCTATGATCCACCACAGCTTTGTTACAAACTAACTGTGTCAAGAGACACTCACTGCTTTTTTTTCTAGATTCTACAGATAAAGGCGGAGCTTGAACCATTAAACTCCTAGGTGATCTAGAAGTTTTCCTTAAATTAGAATATTTTCCTTAATTTAGAATAATGCAAAATTAGCTGACAGCTACTGTTTCAATATTTGTGTTCTTAGGTGGCTCCCAGAGAAGGGAAAAAAAGAGCAAAGTCTCAGGAATCTTTAATTAATATGGAAAAAGTTACAAGATCAACAGAGACAGAGCAGGGCAAAGAGTAGAGGGTAGGGGAAGTGGGGATGAATATGTATACTTTCAAACTATTTCTTACCAAACCTGCCTCTGGGAGCCGAGCAAAAGGAACATCATTTAAAGAGTTTATTTTTGCTTCTTGCTGAGATCTGTGTGACTGAAATTCAGCCTTGCTTTTTTTTTTTTTTTAATCCTCCTGCTGTTTTTCTGTTAGTTCAGAACTGAGCATTTGAGAGATATTTTGACTCTGAAAAAAAAATAAACAAACTGCAGGGTAAAGTTCTATGTCTGGACATTTTTCTTATAAAATTTCTGGGGGGTTACATATTTGAGAGACTTCAAAGCATATGTTGTTAATCACTCTTTTGGCATTTCATTAACATTTACAATTCTGACATATTAAATCTAAATGAAATCCTTATTGGAGACATTTAATATATAGTTCAATATGCTATGAGTAGAATAAAATGTCCTAAACAATAGAGGAAATGAATTTCCATGTGTGTCTTTCAGGGTAGCATTTTTTTTTCTTGAAGGATATCCTCCAGAAACTAGAGGATGCCATTGTTAGTCGTTTGTTACCACACCAAAAATTCACCGGGTAGTGAATAAAGCTATTTTAATTACAGATCCTATATGGACCATAAAGTGACAGTCCAATTTCCATTTTTTAGACAAGGAGACTGAAACATTAAGGATATGGGATTTACCAAAGGTCACATGGTGGTTAGTGACATAGTCATGCCTTCCAGGTCTGTCTCTCATGTGTATCATAACATAATGTAACCTGTCTTATCCCATAGATTAGATGGTACTCACTCATGGAAATTCCATTATCAGTCTTCCATCCTACATTTGCTACATGGCCTTAGGATCCTTACCACCTAATTTTTGCATTAAGTTGGAGGTTTTCACCTTCTTGTTGAAAGCTGGAGATTTAGAGCAAATAAGTTAGTTCCTGTTAAGAATATATTAGAGATAGTCAAGCAGGAGGGGCCCGGGAAAGTAGATTTAAGAGAAATTACTCCACCTCTTTTCCTTTAAGTATTTTTTTCTATGGGAATTTTTCCACTGTTCCTCCAAAGAGCAGAACATTGAGAAATATTAAGTCCTGATGTTAGCAAAAGTCTGTTAGCATTAATTAACCCAGCTTGGTTTCCACTAGGGTGCCTAGAATGTTTTAGCCTCCATTCCAAAACTCAAAATAATCTGAAACCAAAAGTTAGTTTTTAGTAAATGAGTCACTGAAATTCCTTTGGCAATAAAACCTGATATAGACTGATATATTTATGTATAGTCTTTATTTATCTCACTAAGTATGAATATTCAGCAAATATTGATGCATTTGTTTAAAAGGTGTGTCTTCAGCCCCTGCTGGGGTGGTAATGTAGTGGTATTTCTAAGATTTCTAAGATTCACAAAATCTCAAATTACAAGACACATCTGGCAATTTGGGATTTGAATAAGAAAATGTAGAGCTGTACTGTATAAAAGTTTTGTGCTTTCAGAGCCTTGGAAAAATTCAATACACGATTTGTGGCACTCAAATGAGATGATCTAACTCAACTTTAAGTCTTGCAGCTAGGCACTGAGCCTATTTTGAGTGGCAATGTCTCTTATATGTACAGAGCATATGTTCTTTACCATACCAAAAGAAATCACATTGACTTTCTCAGAGGACATTTCTGGGAAATTCTTGACTTTCTCAGAGGACATTTCAGGAAAATTCTTTCCAAGAACTGAAAAGCACCATAGCCTAGATCCAGAAACAATTCTTGTGCTTGGAGTACACACATAAAAACTCATGAGTTGATGGAACTCAGCAAATGCAGCAGTTAGCAATTACACTACTGAAAAATTTCCTAAATGACATTCCACTCTCTTGAGGTGGAGAAAAGGCTGCAATCAAAATGTTTGGGAGCCTTTTGCGTACTGTGTCCTGCTCTTAGAAACTGACCATGCATATTCGCCTATTACGTGCTCTGGAAAATCCTGCAAAAACAGTAACACAAAAAAAAACTATTTAGCTCATTTTGACCACAAAACTCATCATTTCTGAAAATATCCCATAATGTCTCAAGGTTCATTAACATTTCCATGAAACAAACACAGAGAAAATTACTTGCTGCCCATTGCACACTGCTAGCAGCTCTGGGTCTCTGGCATTCCCAAATTGGATGACAGACAGAGAACAGCAACCAAGAAACCAGCTCAAGTAGGAGAGATGACAGGCACTCGAATGGGGAAGATTAGTCGGGAAAATAGATGACTTGGAACTTCCTGATTCAATCACTGATTACTGCCTTCAAATGTTTCGATTAATATCTTAAGAGGTTCCCCCGTAAACCAGAGGAATAAAACAAGGTCCTTCAGATAACATTTTCTGACCAGCATATTTTAGCTGAACACAATTTTGAAAATTGTGATAACATACACATAACATAAAATTGCCTATCTTATCCATTTTTAAATGTACAGTTCAGTCGTATTATGTATATTCACATTGTTGTGCGATCATCACCACCATCCATATCCAGAACTTTTTCGTCCTCCAAAACTGAAACTCTGAGCCCGTTAACAATAGCTCTCCATTCCCCACTTACCTTAACCCTGGAAGCTTCCAGTCTACTTTCTGTTCCTATGAATTTGATTATTCTAGGTACCTCACATAATTGAAACTGGACAAAAATATTTTACTTTCTGTTACTTGTTTATTTCACTTAACATAATGTCCCCAAGGTTCATCCACACTGTAGCATTATCAGAATTTTCTTCCTTCTTGAGGCTGAATAATATTACATTGTAGGTATCTACCACATTTTATTTCACCATTCATTCCTCAATGGGCACTTGGGTTGCTGACACCCTTTTGCTATTGTGAATAATCCTGCTATCGACATGGTTGTGCAAATATCTATTTGAGCCTCTGTTTTCCATTCTTTTGAGTGTATACCCAGGAACAGAATTTGTGGAGCCTATGGTAATTTTTTTTCATGAACCAGCATACTATTTTCCACTATAGCGACACCATTTTACATTTTCATCAACAGATAAAAAGGGTTCCAATTTCTCTAAATCCTGTATTAGTCCATTTCACAGTGCTGATAAAAACACATCTGAGACTGGGCAATTTACAAAAGAAAGGCTTATTGGATTCACAGTTCCACATGGCTGGGGAGATGTCACAATCGGCAGAAGGTGAAAGGCACGTCTCACATGGCAGCAGACGAGAAGAGAGTTTGTGCAAGGAAACTCCCCCTTATATAATCATCAGGTCTCATGAGACTTATTCACTACCATGAGAACAGCACAGGAAAGATCTGACCCCACGACTGGATTACCTCCCACCAGGTCCCTCCCACAACACTTGGGAATTCAAGATGAGATTTGGGTGGGGACATGGCTAAACCATATCAATCCCTACTGACACTTACTATTTCATGGATTTTTTATTTTTATTTTTTGAATGGTACCTAGCCTAATTGGAGTGAAGTGGTATTTCACTGTGGTTTTACTTTGAGTGAGTCTAATGATTAGTGATGTTAAGCATCTTTTCATGTGTTTGTTAGCCATTTGTATCGCTTGTCTGGAGAAATGTCTACTTAAGTCTTTTGCCCATTTTGTATTGAGGTTGTTTGCTTTTTTGTTGTTGAGTTGCGTGCTGAAGGCAGTTTTGAAAAATCATGAGCTCTTCCTAAACATGGGATTCACCATCTCTTAGGGAATTCTCATGATTTCAGGCATTCAAACAGAAGCTGAAATTACAGCTCTGTATTAATTTGATTGTGTGTGTGTGTGTGTGTGTGTGTGTGTGTGTGTGTGTGTGTGTTTCTCTCTGTGTTCCCCAGGTTGGAATGCAGTGGCGTGATCTCAGCTCACTGCAACCTCTGCCTCCCAGGTTCAAGTGATTCTCCTGCCTCAGCCTCCCAAATAGCTGGGATTAAAGGCACATGCCACCATGCCTGGCTAATTTTTGTATTCTTAGTAGAGCTGGGGTTTCACCATGTTGACCAGGCTAGTCTTGAACTCCTGACCTCAAGCAATCCAATCGCCTTAGCCTACCAACATCCTGGAATTATAGGCATGAGCCACCATGCACCGCCTAGTTGATTTTTGTACTAAAACTGCTTATTGTCCAGTTACATGCATTAATTGACACTTCCATCTGAAATGCCACTAAATTGGAGTTTCAATCATTCATTTAACTAATATTTATTAAACACCTACCATGTGCCAGGCCTATTCTGAGTACTGGGGATAAAGCAGTGAAGAAAGCAGTCTTTGAAACTGAGTAGCTTATATTGTGATATGTGAAGAAATAGAAAAGGGAAAAGTTTGTTTTATTATAATCACAGGTAGTCGTAGGAAGAGAATTTCAGGTAATGGTAACAGTTGCCAAAAAAAAAAAAAAAAAACAGCCTCGAGGCAATAAAATGCTTAGTATCTTCAGAAAGCAACACGGGCTAGTATGACTGAGAGCCATGAGTATAACTGACCATGGTGGGAGATATAATCTGAGTAGGCAGAGCGTGTCATGTCAAGGAAGGAAGTTTGCATTTTTGTTCTAAAGATAAAGGAAAAAGTGGAGAAGTTTGAACAGTGGAAGTACATGATCAGATTTCGATTTTGGAAAGCTCACTACTCTGCTGTGTAGAGAATATTCGTAGCAGGAGGAAAATGTCACTACCATAGCAGCTACCACATGGCTCTACAATTGTTTTTTGTTTGTCTATTTCTGCTTTCTCCATTAGACTCTAAGTTCTTTGAAGGATAAATCCACATAATATTCCCAAAGTTTAATGCACAGTAATGAAATAAATTATAATACATTAAAGGATAATGAATCCTTACAATTTTGTGGGATCAGTGAATTATGTCTTAATATCTTCTATTTTAAAGATAAGAAAGCTGAGTTACAAGTGGTGATGTGTCTCCAACTAATAAGCTTCAAAGTCAAGACTGAAAACTGAGTTCCAGCACAGGAGCCAGATGTTTCTGAATTGTGTGAGAAGCCAGGCTTTCGTTTACTTATTTCTTCAAGTACTCACTGAGCTCTTACTAAGGTCTAGTAAGCTCTTACTAACCAGGCAGTCTGCTAGACCTTAAGGATTCAGCAGTAAATAAAACCAACAAAAAATCCTACTTTAATGAAATTTGCATTCTAGATAACCTCAAGATTTCTGCACTTCTAAGATATCACAGTGTGATACTCTAATTCAGGGAAGGTATATCTCTAATTGCACAAAGAGGTAAAGTAAAATATCTCCTAGAAATGGAGGAAGAATTAAGGAAAACTGCTTTGCTTTCCTTTTCCTTTGCTTCCTAAATCTGCCCTTTACAGGTTTTTATTGGTTAGCAAGCCACAATTCAGAAGAATGGGACATACCACACCCAGAAACCACTGGCCCAATAGGCGATTCTAACATGTGCCCTCTCCTCTTGTCCCTCACCCATGCCATGTTTATGCTGGTCTCAGGCTTCTGTTTGTATTTTACCCATCTTGAATGCTCTCTCTTTTTCTTTCTGTTGAAATCCTACCGATCTGTATTAGTCATCCCTGGCTGCCACAACAAAATGCCACAGATGAGGGGGTTAAACAACAGAATATTTTCTCACAGTTCTGGAGGCTGGAAGTCTGGAATCAAGTTGTGGTAAATTCAGTTTCTGGTGAGGGCTCTCTTCCTGGCTTGTAGGTGGTCAACTTCTTGCTATGTCCTCACATGGCAGAGAGGAAGAGGGAGGTCTCTCTGGGATCTCCTCTTACAAGGACACTAATCCTATCAGATCAGGACCCCATCTTTATGACCTCATGAATCTTAGTTGCTTCCTTAATGGCCCCATCTCCAAATACAGCCATGCTCAGGGTTAGGGCTTCAATCCTAGAAATAGGAATGGCAGGAGGAGGGACAGAAACATTCAGTCCATAAAGCCATTTTTCAAGACTCAGTCCACATCATACTTTCTGGGCAAAACTCAAGTCAATCTGAAGCCCCACCCATGATCATCTATTTCCCAAAACTCAACACCACCAAAACTTGTTTTAATAATCTATGACTCTACTATGTACAAGATTTGCTTGTCAACAAACACGGATGCTTTCTGAAGTAAGGTATCATATCTTACACTTCTTGGAATCCACTGCGACCTGGCAGTGTTGGGGGTACATAGGAGATAACTAAACAGCACTGAAGGGATGAATGATTTATTGCTATTTCTCCAGCTGTGTTCCTACAGGATGCTCTAGCAGAAGGGATGCAAATGCCTCCTTACGACAGGGACACTCTCCAAGGCAACGGCAGTGCCAACACCCACCAGGGGCTGTTGACCATCTTTCCGTTCTTCTGAAGGAAATATCCAAGGGCAGTTAGTACAGACCCCGCACACAGAAGCCAGCCTCTTACTCCTGATACCTCAAACAGCAAAGTGCCAGAATGAATCGCTTTTCTGAGCCAGGAGGTACATGTGGCCATTTATAGATAGAAGGAAGAGATTAGGTATGTTGAAAGGGGAAGGTTTTTATGCTTTGCTTTTGATCCCCGTCTGGCACTCCCCAGAGCTGCCATGTGCCCCACACCTGATAAATACTGTTTTATAAATGGCAAAGAAGCGAATTTAAAGCCATAAATCTATCCCCAGCCCCCTTGCTTTTTTATGGATCTTAAGGATAATTAAAACCATGCTCTTGCTTTGCCAGTGAAGCCCTTGTCTTTCTGGCAGTTCCCATTTCAATGAACTTGGGGGCAGTGTCAGTGCAAAGGGCGGCCTTGGGTTGATGCTGTCCAGGCTGGGATGCAACTGTCTCTAACCTTGTAGGTCTCAGGGTGTGTGTGCACCACCCAGGGGCTGCTGCAATAAGCGAGGACTCTACACAGCTCTGCCTGGTGCTTTGAACTTGGTTAATGCACAGTGCTAATGAGGCCCAGGTCAACATTTAGTTCTTTTCAGAGAAAAAAAAAGAGAAAAACAATGTTGTTCTTTGGCCATAGACTGCTCCCCCAAGCTTCAACCACTTCTTTCAGGTGTTCATAGACACAGGAAGACTGAGAGAAGGCATATGAATTGATCAGGACTGCCAGAGAAACAATACAAAATATTACATCACCATATAAATGAATCATCATAAAGGCCATGTACTATCAAGGAAAATGTTTATGTTAAAGCTGTAAGTAGAAAATTAATAATATAAAATACATTTGCATTATGAGGACAGAAAGTAAAAATAAATTATTATTATTATTATTATTATTTTTTTTTTTTTGAGACGGAGTCTTGCTCTGTTGCCCGGGCAAGAGTGCAGTGGCCGGATCTCAGCTCACTGCAAGCTGCGCCTCCCGGGTTTACGCCATTCTCCTGCCTCAGCCTCCGGAGTAGCTGGGACTACAGGCGCCGCCACCTCGCCCGGCTAGTTTTTTTTTTTTTTTTTATTTTTAGTAGAGACAGGGTTTCACCGTGTTAGCCAGGATGGTCTCGATCTCCTGACCTCGAGATCCGCCCATCTCGGCCTCCCAAAGTGCTGGGATTACAGGCTTGAGCCACCGCGCCCGGCCAATAAATTATTTTTTACAATATATTTTCAATTATCAAATAATATGTGTGCACATGGTTGAAATAAAGAATAAGAAAAAGGGCTTATACTTGAAAGCCTCTGCCCCTTCCCTCTTCCCCTCCCCAGAGAAAACTCTTTTGGCTATTTTTCTGGGAGTTAGTGCCATCTTTCTAGACAGTGCATGTTTTTGCCAGAACGTTTAATTTATTCATTTTATACATTATCTTTTGAATCCCCAGATTTAGCTCACACAAACTCACCCTAAACCCAATCTCGCAGTAAATAAAAATTATGTCATTTATTCTTCACTCTTTTGTAATTGCTTATTATTATCATACTTTTGTTTCTTGTTTTACCAACTAAAGACAACATCTTTTAGCATTCCTGTCCTTTCTTTCCACTCTCAGCTCTCCCCACCACACCACCTGCTACCTCTCAATTCTCACATATGCACTTCTTTTATACTATCACAGAGGAGGGAAGGTACATTTTATTCTATAGCCAACTTGCATCACTGAGCTGATTACAGAAGTTTAAAGTCAACCAACCATATCCCTGTTATTATGACTGTGTCAATATTGCACAAAGCAGAATAACGTAGTGTTTTCATGATTACAGTTTTTTCTTGTAATGCTTTATCACTTTTCTGAGATTTCTAGATGCCAGTTTTTAAAAATTTTGCCTCTATCACATATTTAAAATTTTATATCAAAAATCCTTCCCACTCTCTTTTTACGTCAATTCTCCTGCCTAGGCCCCTTTGTCCTTCTGCTCTAATCGACAGCTGTGCCTTCAGGCCATGTGCATTCATCTTCCTGGGAATTCTTATTCTTTTCTTGGGTCAGTTCCACCATATCTAGATACTATGTCTTCTTTGTTGGTTTACTCCCTGGTTTGTTGCAGCATCGCGGCAAACACACTTTTTCTTTCTTCCCTCCCCTCCCCTTCCCCTTCCC
>NW_016810565.1:3022139-3030226 GCF_001698545.2 Rhinopithecus bieti
CTTCCCTTCCCTTCCCCTTCCCTTCCCCTTCCCTTCCCTTCCCTTCCCTTCCCTTTCTCTTTCTTTCTTTCTTTTTGAGATGGAGTCTTGCTCTGCCGCCCAGGCTGGAGTGAGTGGCGCCATCTTGGCTCACTGGAGGCTCCGCCTCCCGGGTTCACGCCATTCTCCTGCCTCAGCCTCCCGAGTAGCTGGGTCTATGGGCGCCCGCCACCAGGCCCTGCTAATTTTTTGTATTTTTAGTAGAGACGGGGTTTCACCGTGTGAGCCAGGATGGTCTCGATCTCCTGACCTCGTGTTCCACCAGCCTAGGCCTCCCAAAGTGCTGAGATTACAGGCGTGAACCACCATGCCTGGCCATCCCTCTTTCTTTCTAACATATCCTATTTTTCGTGCTGGTATTCCACCCTATATTAATGATCTTGAACTTCACCAAGTCAATTGTGTCAACCTTTCCCTTCCTACTGATGGGTTGAAAAATTGACATATTGTCAATTCTAGACAATTAAAGGGAAATGTTGTCATAGGATCTCTGATGAAGTCTTTTATTTTAAAATAATCACAAGAAGAGAATGTCCTTTATTCCTCTGGTCATTTTCATAACTGTACATGATATCTGGTTGTACAAGTAATCCTCCAATGCAAAGAGAGCTATCCCCAGAATGATGCAGCTCACTAGGAACAACAGAAAAGCAAAGCAGGAAGAACTTAAAATGTTGGTAACATAATTGGGTCAACATTATAGCTATCCACTCTAGACTTCTTGTTATTTGAGATAATGGGTGTCTTTCTGTGTAAACCAGTTGAGTTATAGCTCTCTATTCTTGCATTAAGTAATTTTATCTAACATAGGCATTTCTTCAGGAAGCATTCTAAAATAAGTGCATAAAGTGAATTTTCTGAGTCCTTATAAGGAAAACAAAGTCCTTACTTCACCATAACAATTTAGTGATAGTTTAGTTGAGTATAGAATTCTAAGTTGAAAACTCATTTTTCCTGAAAAATATGATGCTAATGCTCCAACGTGTTCTCTCCTGTTCCCTACCACCACCTCTCTCTGTGTGTCTCTCTGTCTTTTTCAGTGGGCTTTCAGAACCTTCTCTTTTTTCTTGGTATTCTGTGGTTTGACCATATGTTTAAGTATGGTATTTTTTCATTCATTGTGTGAGACATTCAGATATCATTATAATTTACATGTTTCTTTTAGATAGTTAAATTAATAGGTCTTGTTGGGTTTTTTTTATTTGTTTTAGAGAAAAGTTCTCTCTCTATTGCCCAGGCTGGTGTGCAGTGCTGTGCTCATAGCTCACTGCAGCCTCAACCTCCTGGGCTCAAAAGATCCTCCAGCCTCACTCTCCCAAGTAGGTAGGACTACACGTATGTGCCACCACACCCTGCTAATTTTTTATATTTATTTATTATTCTTAATTTTTTTGTAGAGATGAGATCTCACTATGTAGGCCAAGTTGGTCTTGAACTCCTGGCCTCAAGAGCCCTCCCATCTAGGCCTCTCAGAGCATTGGGATTACAGGCATGAGCCCCTGTGCCTTGTCTTAAATTAATTCTTCGTATGCAGTTCTCTCTTTCGGGAAACCTGTTAATCAGATATTTGACTTCCTGGACTAATCAGCTATGTCTATGACATTTTGTTCTCATATTTTCTATAACTTTACATTTTAATTAAACATTCTTGGTCTCATAGACTTTACTTTCCAATTTGTTATATAAAAGTATTTATATATCTTATAAATATGACATTTTTATTTCTTTAATTTTTGTGTGTATGTAGTAGGTGTGTATATTTGTGGAGTACATGAAAAGGTTTGACACAGGCATGCAAGGTAATATAATCATATCATAGAGAAAAGAGTATCCATCCTCTCAAGCATTTAACCTTTGTGTTACAAGCAATCCTATTATACTCCTTTAGTTATTTTTAAATGTACAGTTATTATTGACTATACCCATGCTGTTATGCTATCACAAAATTATATTTCTAAGTAATGCATTTTTTATTCTTTGATTATTTTCCCTTATCATCACACTTATTCTTGTATAATGCTGTATTTTCTCAAATGTTTCTATTTGTTCATATTTAATAATACAGACATTAGAAATTGATTGGATACTCAATACTATTGAACTTTGCTTAAGGTACTCATGCACAAACTGGACATTATACTGGAGGTCTCCTAAATGAAAGGATGTGGAAGTCGTTTCTCTAAGATAGTGGCTCAACCAGGGGTCATTTTGTCTTCCAGAGGACATTTGGCAATATCTGGAGATATTTGTATTTATTGCATCTGAAGAAGAGAGGATACCACCAGCATGTAGTGAATGAGGCCAACGGGTGCTTCTAAACATCCTAAGTACACAGAGCGTCCTTCAACAGCACAGAATAGGCAACCCAAAATGCCAAACATGCCAAAGCTGAGAACCCTTGCAATAGGGCAATCAAGTTTCTTTACAAAAGAATACCTCCACCATTTGTTTGTTTTCTGAGGGAGGCAAACATCTGTTTTTTTCAGACTGCATTTACTTGGGAAGAGAAGAGGTTGTTCTGTATACAAACTACAAATTAATTTCTCTGTAGCCTCTATTTCACATTCTTCCACCACACTTCCAATACCTGAGACTCTCTGTGATCCAAATGGCTGACGACTTCATCCTGGTGTTCTGGTGCATTATCATCCATTGATTTAATAAGCTGCAGTGCCCATCCCTGACTTCATTAATTATCCCTCAATATATTATACTTTTCATCTTCTAGAAATTTGCCAAAATCTCCTATAATCCTGCTCCTATTATCTTTATTATTATTACTATTTTATCTTAAATTTAATATGCTCTGAAGAAACAAAATAGATAAACCCATGCAGTTAGGCCTTTGTCTTTGAATAGAAGTCTTTCCTTTCCTCACTTAATTCATTTATTTTTTAAAAGTTATTTAACATCAACAATGTACTAGGTTCTGGGCAATGTGGTGGCCATAGGGCATACAACCATATGTAAAACACATGGCCTGCTTTAAAAATCTCTGTTTAGTAAAGAATTGTTTTAAAGGCATAGCAGTATAGTGCACTGTAAAGAACATAGAGTGTCAAAAAAAATTTGGATTTTAGTTCCAGCTCTGCTTACTGGCTGACTGATCTTCGGCAATGCATTTCAAGCTATAGGAGCCTCAGTTTTCTCAAAAACAGAGTGAAGATAATAATGATATTAACTTTCTCAGAAGAACACTATGAAGATTTAATGAGATAGCTCACTCAAAAAACACTAGAAAAAGCTGGTGGAACGCAAATTGTGTCAGTTCATTTTGTGTTCTCCATTTATTTATCCAGGCTAGAGAAAGAATCTTGACTGCAACTGATAGTTAGTCTTACTTGTTTAGGTATTTCTCTTCATCCTAAAGAGTTTCCTTTAATGTAAAGCATCAGGCAATAGAGTTAAGTTTGGATTATTTTCGTGGTCCTAGCTGTTTACTATTCACTGAACCCCTTGTATAATGCACTCTGATGTCTATTTTAGACTGAGCTTGGATGTATGATTGCCATTTGCATTAGGGCCTTTACTAAATTCCTACAACTGTATCAATCATTCTTCTCAACTACTTCCCCTCAAAAAAAATACAGGCTATGGTATTGTTATTTAATTATTTTATTCTACTATTGTTTGACCTACACTATGGAGACACAGACACACTGAAACACACACATCCATGCATACACACATTTCTTTTAAGTTCTCTTCCAGTTTATATATCAGTGACCTTGAACAAAGTCACCTAGATTCTGTGTTTCAGTTTTCTCTTCCCCAAATAAAAGAAATTACTTAACATAAATTTGTTGGGATTCAATGAAATATTATTTAGAAATGTGCTATGTATGCCATATATGTCTAAAGGACAGAATTAATGGAATATATGTTTGTGTGTATATATATATATATAGAGAGAGAGGAATTTATTAAATACTCACACAATCACAAGGTCCCACAATAGGTTGTCTGCAGACTGAGGAGCAAGGAGAACCAGTCCAAAAAACTGAAGGACGCAGAGTCCAGTGTTCAAGGGCAGGAAGCATCCAGTACAGGAGAAAGATGGAGGCTGAGAGGCTAGGCCAGTCTCTCTTTTTACATTTTTCTGCCTGCTTGTTTTCTAGCTGTGCTGGCAGCTGATTAGATTGTGCCTACCCAGATTAATCATGGGCCTGCCTTTCCCAGCCCACTGACTCAAATGTTAATCTCCTTTGGCAATGCCCTGACACACACACCAAGGATCGATATTTTGTATCCTTCAATACAATCAAGCTGACACTCAGGATTCACCATCCCAATACACACATACATATGTACACATATATGCACACATAAAATTGACTCCTCTTTCTCCTTCTATTTTCATTCATTTCCCTTAAGAAGGTTTAGAATTTCTATAACAGAAATATAAAGAAAGATGGTTTAGCTTTTGAAGTCCAGAATGGAATTTTTTAGTTATGAGAAAAAACAAATTTTCTTCTAAATTTTTAAGCTTCCACTGATACATCAGTACCTAAGCAACTTAAATATTAAAGTTACCAAAAGCCAAGGGTGAAGAACTCAAGGTGTGTTGATGAAAGGGAAGGCTGGTAGAGAGACAAGCAAAGCAAAGTACACGTCCCTTCCTTTCTGGTTTCAGAGAAGAAAAAGGAAGATGTGGGATAAAGAAGTCACAGTCTGTGTCCTAATTTCCACTCCCTGCCATGGGTGCGGAATCTTGAGCAGTAGATTAGGCCCTATCAGGGACATCTGGATGGACACAGACTCCAAAATGCAAGGGTTAATGACCCATTTCCTAGTCTGGGGGGGACTGCAAGTCTCTGGGGCATTTTGGGCTACCAGAATTGTCTCTACATGCCCAGACCACTTACAGCATGATGTCTGGACACAGGATTCAGGCATCAGTATTTGGGGGGAAAAAAGAAATCTCAACTGATTCCAATATGGCACCAAAGTCAAGAACCAGTGCTTTTTGAGAAGTCAGCTCAAGGTCACATACAAGGCGGCACAGGAGAGAGAGGGAGAGAGCGCAGTATTGGAGGAGGTGGGTGGCTAGAAAGGTGGGCTCTGAAGCAGCACTCTGGCTCTTTCCAGAACATGTGTGTAGAATGCAGAAATCTTGAGGACCACATGTTCCAGGAGGAGAGGGGTGAGGAAGTGGAAGAATATGAGCTTCTCACCCCTAACAAGTGGACATTACAACCAGAGGTGATGGCTGGGATTATACACTCCCAAGGGGAGCCAGAACAAAGCCTCAGGAGACAAAAAGAGCCAGACTTGCCTCAGTGAACATCAGTCTGTGTGTACAACCAGCCCTACCTGTTCAAACCAGCCTCTTCACAAAATGGAACAGCAAGAATCAAGACCAAAAGGGAGACCTGAGGCTCTTTTTTCCCACCACTATGAGGTCACACAAGTATTTCCATACCCGACCTGGGGGAGAAGCACAAAAGAGAAAGGGAATCTTGGGAGACCAGGTACTTACCCGAAAGACAATTTACCAAAAATTTAAAAAATAAAAAATAAACAAAAGATTCCAACTCTTCAAACCAGAATTCTAAGGCATTGTTTTCTGGCAAGTGTAGACACACACACACGTACACACACAAACAGAGAGAGAGAGAGAAAGAGAGAGAGGGAGAGATCCTACTAAATGAACAGTGACTCATGCAGAAGAATAATTGTCTATCCATGAAAATGCACTGCATAAATTTGGGATTGATCTACATGTGTGTGTTTATGTACACACATACAGCCATGATTATGCAGTAACAGAACCTTCCGATTATGCAAATAGGACCAAGCACTTGGGGCTCAATTTGCTTAGAGATCCTAAGAGGCCTATCCACTTTACTTTCAGGAAGGGCAAACATACTGCCACGTAAAGCAATGTCCCTTAGAGAAGGATCCAGACAACTGGAAGATTCACCCTTGCTTCTCAGCCAGCAAACAGGTTTTTGTGTCTTTTGTTCCCACCCCCCACCCCAATTCTTATTTTTAAAATGTCATTCTACGTCATGCTCCCTGTGTGCTGTTCCTGGTGACGAACTCTTCCACCTCTACCTGTCACCTACTGCTTCTCCAGGGATATAGGCTGAAATGGTTCCAATCTGTGACACATATAATTTCTATGCCAGACGCTGTGCTAGATATGTTACATAATAATGGAACCGAACCACCTAAAAGGTATGAATATCTTTATGTTTCAGATGACTAAGCCAAGGCTTATAGAGATTAAATGTATTCACATCACACAATTAGAAAGCAGGAGGCTGATTGGAATTCAAATATTTCTGATTCTGAAGAGTCAAAAAAGACCCAGGCTGCCTGAAGAGCTAACCACTCCACAGTACCACTTCTCTGCAATCCCCCTCATTTATTCCTGTGGATGCATTATCTCGATAAAGCTGTGTTTTCTAGAGAGTACGTGCTGTCAAATACCCTGCACCATTCTCTTTAGAAGCACAGTTATGCTTCTCTGTGTATTCTCATCTTCAGGTGGAAGAAATCATCTTCTCGAAAGCAGCCCCCAGCTCTGGTCCCAGCTCATTATACCATAGGTTTTTGTTTATGTTTTTTTTTTTTAATCTTAAACTTATTTCTAGTGCAAGAAAAGGCCCCTTTCTAGAGAGAACATCAGTTATGCTATATTTCGGTGCTCTGAAGTTCCTTATCCTTTACCCATCTGAATATTTTCAATAGAAGACAGATTTTTTACATCTTTCTACTTACTTAATTTGCCTTTTTGTTTTCTCTCTTTCCAGTAGACTGTAAGATTCATAAGAACAGAGTCCATAGCCCACATACAATGATCAATGTATATGTATACAGGCCTAGCACATAATAGACACTCAATAAATGTCTATAGGGTAAACAAACAAAAACACGTACGGTCTCGGAGCAGCCGATATATTCCGGTGCTTACATCCTAAATCTCACAAATCGGGCGAAATTTTCCACAGATACGCACAATGACTAGAGGAGCAATAACATTGAAGCAAATGTGTCCTGTGCAGTTATTCTCACCCAGCTGTATTTGTGTACATTGGACACAGAATTCCCTTCCAACTGCCCCTCCCTCCCATTTTATAGTCTTGTTTGGGTTTGATTTAGTGGGTGTGAAAGTCTGAATTGTTTAGCTTTGCTGTGGAATAGAGACCTATCTCAGTGACCCTTACTGCTTACCTGCAGTCACCCTACCCTCCTTATCTGCAGCACCATGTTTTTGATCTCTGTGATATGGCAACATTTTCCCATAGCCCCCTGGAATGACAAAACCAGCTCATAAAGTGAAAAGTGATCTGAGCTCAGCACGCCCTACCCTGATGGGCACCACCAGCAACATCAGACAGCGTGAACTCCCACTGAATAGAGGTTTGGACAACTGCAAGGTTTTACTGCTCATCCCCTCCCCCTATTTATTCAGCCTGATGGCAACCCACTTGGCCCCATCCCTCTCTCCCTGCCACACCAGTCCACTGGGTTACGAACATGCCCCATTCATCTCCACATTCACATTTTCTCTTCATCTTTTCTCCTTCCAGTGTATTCACTAATTTCTACAAAATGCATATCAATCATTTATGGGATGTCAGTCATTGTATTGAGTGCTAGAGATATAATAAGGGCACACACACACACACACACACACTCCATCCTTGCAGACCAGCTCAAGCTCCATCTCCTCCAGGAAGCCTTCCAGGATCCTCACAGCTTCCGCGTCTCTTACTTCTGTTTGCTGGTGGCATTTAGGGTCTGTGCTCCACAACTACGCACCTAGTCATTTCTTTCAGATGCTTTACCATGGCTTCATATGGGTGAGTTCTGTATTCACAAATAGAGTATAAACTTTTTGAGATTAAAGCCCACAACCTTCAACCTTCATTCCTACTGTGTTTCCTTAACAACCACTAATAGAACTGCAGTGGGCTCCCTTACCCCTCCATCCAGTACTTTTCTGTAGTGAACATGTTTTTTATGCAGGCCCTTTGGGATAAATGATGCATTGGTGCCAAATGAAGCTTCTGGGGAAAAAAAAAAAAAAAAAAAAAAAA
>NW_016810565.1:3030490-3060574 GCF_001698545.2 Rhinopithecus bieti
AAAAAAAAAAAAAAAAAAGGAAGGGAAGGGAAGGGAAAAGATTTTTTTCTCTCTCCCTTTTGCTGAAAACAATTCAGCCCTGCATCTAGGCATGTCCCATCAACTCTGACCCAAACGATTGAGTAGAAGTGGGAGAGGACGACAAGCTGGGAAAATACACAGTGGATACAATGCTAATGTCAAGAAGCCGCCCAGAGTTCTGACAATTTGAAGACCTAATGCTTCTAGCAGATTGAATTCTTTCGCTACATGTGCGCACTGACATTGCAACAGCCAAAGGTCAGGATGAGCACATGTGAGTGGCAAACAGGCACTGACTGAGGGGTGAGAGCAGGCTAGGCTGGCGAGAGCTGAGCGCAGAAGTGCAGAGAAAACCTCGGACCCTGCAGCCTCAGGGCGGCTGACACAGGCCCACAGAGCCTGGTCAGGGAGCAGAGTGAGGCCCCTGGGGATGGGAAGAGAAGAGAAGGTCTCTCTGTCCTGACCTGGAGTGGGAAGGAGGTGAAAGGGGAGATTGCTGGGCCAAGGCAGTGACCCAGAAGGCCCGGTCAGAAGTAAAAACAGATGTGAAACAGAAGCTGTCAATGTCCTGGGGGCCAAGGGGATCTGCCCTGGAGGAGATGACCCCAAGTAAGATGCACTGTTGTTGATGTGTCTTCAGTGGGGCGGGCACTCAGCAATTAGGGCTAGACAGTCATGGTCTTGGAGAACTGGCCAGAGCACACAACACACATTGTCTTTCTACATCAGCAGGGAAAGGAACAGGCCCCTTTAGAGCCTGGAGGAGCAGCCTCCTTCCCAGTAACTTACTCATGTGACGAATCTATGCTGTGTTCACTCTCGGTTCAGGAAGCCAGAGATGCTGAATTATAAAAGACACAGTGTTTGTCTTCAGATTATTTATTAATCAGCCCCACTAGTGCCAAAAGAAGAACTCAAAATCGCTGTCTCTCGCCTGAAAATGATGCAGAAGACTGGACCTGGGGGTGAGGCCTCTGCAAGCGGGGATTGGAGAAGTCTGACCTCAAATCTAGAAGATCCTATAATTTATATTGCACAAACACAGGTCATATTCTCAGCCTCACTGTTGGACTGTAGGAAAGCATTGGTTTACTTCCAAGCAAAGAGGGATGCCTATGAAGAGCCAGCAGCCCTTCCATTCCTCGTTTTCCTCCTTATACCAACCCGCAGGACCATTCCTAGGCTGCCCCACTCTGAACCCAGTGTTCCTTCTGTAAGAAAGGCCAGATATGACTGTTTACTTTCAGGATGCACGCTAACAGGGCCCCCAGGAGGTATCTCGGCTCTCATGCCAGAATCAACAGAGTATTCCCCAACTGGAGTTTAGAGGGATCCGGGCCTGAAATCTCACTTTCAACAATAATTAAAATTTTATGAGTGCTTCAGAATTTAAGATATCTGTTTCCCATTCACTATTTCATTTAATTATCATGACATTATATTGTTATCCCACTTACACAGAAGATAAAACTGGGGTTAGGAGAAATTATGTATCCAAAAGTCACCCAGCAGAAAAGTTACAAAGATAATTCTCAAGTCAAAATTAGATCCCCTCCTATGCCTCCCTTCTTCTGCACTACTCATTCCCTCCAGTAAGACTTTCCTCCTTTCTCTTGCCAAACATCCACCAATTCCAGGTGAAATACATCCCTTCTGTGAAGGTTTCAGAAACTGTTCCCCCAGTGAGCTGCTCCCTCTTTTAGATGTCCACCCTTATTTGTTTAAAGTATACCGGCTCATGGTGACTCTTAATACATTGTCTTGTCATTTTTTTTACACATCCCTTTTCTTGCTATAAATTTCCTGAGAATTTTTGTTGTGTTTCACCTATCCTGGTGTCTAGCTCAGTGGTTGACATACAAAAAGTGCTTAATAAATGTTTGTGGAATCCAATTCTCTTTTGCTCCAATCGCAGGTACTTTCCACAACAGTAGACTTCCTCCCGATTTCCAAAGAGAAGGTAGAGAGATAGATACACCCACCAAATATACTCAACCTGTCCCTACTGACCTAGTTCCTCAAATTGAGGAGCCTAAGTAAAAAAAGTGTATCATTCTCCAGGCTCTAATTTAACATTTGGAGGCCTTGGGCAATAACAGAAATGGAGAGTCACATACCACGAGTCTAAATATTCAAACACGATGCATCAAACTAATTGACCATCAGCTAAAAAAAAATCCTATCCTTTTACCTGTCAATGTACCTTCATAACCATCTACAAGGCTTGGCCCAAACTCAGAATTCTCAGTCTCTTATGGATTCTCTGTCAGAACATGGAAGTCTGAAGTCAGCTCGCCCCTGGCCCACCCACCTGCCGTCACCTCTGTCTTCCAGACTGGAAGTTCAATCTCCATCTGCACTCCCATAAAGAGCCATGCCTTGGCAATCCTTCAGATTAAGATGTGCCCAGGACCTGCCTTCCAGAGAACACACGCTAGGAAGGATCACGGGAATACCCTGGAAGTGGCTAGAGGCCATCTGGACAAGGAATTCCAAATGTGTGTCCCTGTGCAGCCTCTGGCCCCTTCTAAAAGCAAATATATTTTACTTGGAAATGACTGACAGAGTATGGCTCAAAATCTTCTTCCATTTCTGATAGAGCTGAATTCCCTAAAATGCCCAGTTCTTGTCCCTGAAGAGGAGAGAGAGTCCAGCCTACTTGTCCTGGAGCTAATTGAAGTGAAAGCTGGTTAGATTCCTATTATCTAAACTGTTCTTGTTACTGAGATAACAGGTCTGACGAGGCAGGGAATTTCAAGGGCCAACAGCCCAGGCGTACAATCTGTTTTTCCAGTGTTTTTTCCTGATAAAAAAGAGATGGAAAAAACTTATGTTTATATCCTTGCCAATGAATTTCCATTTGATTTTGGGGGCAAAAGGCAAAGAAAATGCTATGAATTCGGTCAGCAAAGTGGTAACAACCAGCTATCTGTTGCTCTGGAAGCTGTTTAGAGCTGCCTCCATTTTTTTTTTTTTTTTTAAAGAAAAGTTGATACTACCTGACAAATTGAATAAGGGGCAAGAGAGCTTTTTTTTTTATAAAAGGCTGAAAACAAGACCTGATAGAAACTGAAATCCCACAGAAAGCAATTGAAACAAGTGAATGCTGAGCTGAGAATAAGCTGCCCATTCTGTTAGGAGATCATCCTGCCCAGGCCACTATCCACAACTCACAGGGATAAACAGGGTAAAAAAGGGAAGACCGGAGCAGAGGTGGGTGTGGCTTCAGTGGAACTCAGCTCCTCCAGAAACCAAGCTGAAATTTCAGCCACACTCTGTGGGTTCCCCCTGAATTTGTCTTCTGAACACTCTGTAAATCCCAGAAGACTCAAGGGCTTCCTACTGAATTTCAGTTGTCCCATTGGACTCAATATTTTTATTAAGAATTCAATATTTTTATTGGGTCCAATGGGACAACTAAAATCAATATTTTAGGGTATTTTGGGAACCTCATCAGCCAAGATCCTAAGGCCTGGCCAGGCCATGGGTCCTTTCTGGTTAGATGATCATTACTCACATCTTAGAGATCATTCCCTCTTTAGAGAGGAGTAACCAAAGGAACATTTATAGAGTTTTCCATAGTGGGATGGCAGTTTCATATTATCTGTGGAATCAGAGCACTTTAAATTGATTCCCACATGTCAAAGGAGAAAACTGGCAAGATTAATGATTTGGGTAAATGATTGCATTGGATTTCTTCTGATTTCAGTCTCTTGGTTTGGTGTCATACTGCTACAAGGTGAGTGAATTTTCCCTTGTCCATACTCTCTTGAAGCAGATAAATGGCATGTGCCCCATTATTATTTTAATACTTTATGTTCTTCATGTCCTTCCTTAATTTCTGTGTCTGTCCAGCATTTGCACTATTAAGCTGTGTGGTCTCAATGAATTTGTTGAGAGGGGCAGATGTGTTGCAAAACATACAATGTTCTGTTTTTTCCTTCTGACTGTTGAGTTGACTTTCAAAAAAAATAAGCTAAGGGCAGAGGGGGCTTTATGTTTCTGTAGAAGCTTTTGTTCTCTGACTCTGGTAAGAGGTGATGTGAGAGAAGATGATAGCAAGAACTGATGGACAACTGGGGAGTTATTAAAGATCCCAGGACAATTTGGGGATGAATGGAAATTTTGTGAGAGAAATTAACTTTCGAAGCCACTTGTAAGACTGATTTCATTCACTCCTAAGATATGTATGTTGTGTTTACATGAGGTAATAGACAAAAAGAAAGAAGGCTTAATAGAGAAGCTGTGCTTTGAGCTGGGGTTGGAAGAATGAGTTCAATTTCCATAGCTGGTGAAGAGAATTACAGCCAGAAGGAAGAGCTTGCCCAGAGGCATGGAGGCACCAATGTCTTGGGCACATCAAGAAATATGAAGAGGGAAATTTACCAAGTATTTATGAAACCCAAAGGCTTCTGTCCTTGGCCCAAGTACAGCCTGTATGGAAAAACAGTTGTCTGGATGACATTTTTGCTCACTGTACAGCCATTCCCAATTCAGTCTAAATAATTAAAAAGTTCCTTCATTCTGCCAGCCCTTGATTTCTCACCTCACAAAACTACTTATGTGCATGATCACACACACACACAACACACACATATGCACACATGCACGCACACCCGCATACATATTGCACTGTACTATTTACCTGCCCTGCATACAAAGTTCTGCCATTGTCGTAAATAAAGAGATATGTTTATTGAAGACAAAGCTCAGTAAGCATCTCTTATCCAACTGTAAACTCCACAATCATAAGCAGTTGTAAGCACAAGCATATACTTAGTAAATATTTGGTGAGTTGAAGTGAATGAGATCAGCCAGCAGGACGAGACATTGTGTATGCAAAGCTTTCCCTTGGGATTCTTAGATTTGTGTTCATGATTTTTCCCCCAAATATACAGAAGACTGATGGGAAGACCGTGTCATCCTTTGTTTTCGTTCAAGAGCAAAAGAAGGAAAATAACACATGTTGAGTGTCTACAAATATGTTATTCGCACTCATTTCATTTTATTTACCTAAAAATTTCCCTATATTATCAAGAGGTTGGAGGCTCTGAAAGCCAGAGGGACTCTAAGAGGAGCACAGCTGGCCTGCAGCAGAAACGGGGTTGACACTCACATCTGCGTGATTCCAAGAGCCCCTGCTGCCCCAGGCTCTGCTCCTTCCTCCAGTGCTTCCTGGGAATCTGAGTAGTCTTTCATTTTACTAAAATGAAATTCCTAAAGTTCTCCTTTAAAATGAAAGGTTTTATCTCCATTCACAAAAGAAAAAAAAAAAAAGAAAAAATCCTCTGACCAATGGAAAAAATAATCCACTGCCTTGCTGGCTGGCAAAGGGCCCAATCGTGTGGGCCAGGCTGTGAAAGAGAGGGAGAAAGATTCTCATGGAAAGCAACCACTCCACCCACTCATATTTGTGTTTTTCTGAGGTTAGCCCAGGGCCCCCGCCACCGACCAGCACATCACTTTGGTGACTGTTCCCACCATCAGCACCCAGATAGCACAGAGGGCTGAGACATTCAAATCTTATCACCCCTATTAAAAGATAAAACCTAAAATTCAACCCTTATCAATATAAGCTTCATGCACTCCATTCAGCGCTTACAAGAAAAGCATACAATGTGTTTCTGATTGTGGCTCAAGTTAGACCCAGGCAGCCTTTGCCTTGCCAGTGTGGCCTTGAAAAAGGTAATTAAAAACAGAGTAGTCTGCTTTGTTTTGATATTGGCCAGACCTTCTCTTTAGGAAATATATGGTAATAAAATGGATGAAATGAGGAGTAAAAGAATGAAATCAACAACCTTTCTCAAAGTCACCCAAATGCTTTGTGAAGATCCATGTTTCCTCCTTGTGGTCTGTTCACAGTTACTTTGTGATCCTGGCCTCATCTCACTCATCTGCCCATTCATTCATTCAATGAACACTTTGTGTGAAGACCTTCCATAAATTTGTACTGTACTAGTCACTGAAGTATAAACCTGAATAAAATAAGATTGCTTTTCTCAAGAAGAGGAGAGGATAAAGGATATAAGCAAAGAATTATTTGGGGAAGGATCTTAGTCTACCTCTCCAGCTTTTACTAACACCATGATGACCTCTGACCCCCATTACAATTTCACACTACGTTCTGCAAACACCTGATGACTTGAAACCTCACAAACGTATCATCCTTTGCCTTCAAGATGTGGCCCCTGTTTCTCCTTTCACTACCGGTCTGCTACCCTGCCCTCTCTTCCCAGTTAATTCTTACTCATCCTTCTAGGCTCAGTTCAGGTGATCAGTTTATCCAAAAGTTGACAATGATGTTTTCTCCCCATAGATTGTGTGTCCCTCCCATCAGCTCCCAAAGAATGTCTTAAATTCTCCCAACAAACCCTTCACACACTTAACACTGTAATTATCTGGATATTTTTCTTTCTCCTCTACTCTAAGAGGGAATGGGGTCATGTTACAATTGTTTTGCAGCCTAGCTCAATGCACAACATACAAGTGCTCAAGAAATGTGGAAAGAAGAAATCAACTGTTTCTGTATAAAGGAGTGAGAGGTCAGTTCTGGAGTGGAGTATCAGAGAGGGCTCCACAGAGACTATTGAACTGAATCTTGAAGAATTAACATAAATTCTCCAGCTGGACGAGTTTTAGAGAAAAAAAAAAAAAACCTTTCCAGGAAAACAAACAGCACATACAAAACCAAAAGAAAGAAAACAAACATTCAAAGAAATGTAAGTTTTTAACATGTCTGGGGTATAAATTGTAATGATTAAAATTTGCCTAGGATTAAGAAGTTCGCCCTCACCAAAGTGAATGGGCATCATCCAATCCATTGAAGGTCCAAATAGAACAAAAAGGCAGAGAGAGGGTAAATTCTTTCTCTTTTTTAGAGCTAGAACATCCAACTCCTCCTACCCTAGGACATCAGAGCTTCAGGTTCCTGGGCCTTTGGACTCCAGGACTTAACACCCGTGCCCACCCCTCTTCCAGCACTATTTCTACCCCAGCCTCATTGCTACCCTGGGTTCTCAGGTCTTTGGACTCCATCTAAATTACACCACCGGCTTTCCTCATTCTCCAGTTTGCAGATGACATATCATGGGACTTCCTGGCCTCCATAATCACATGAGACAATTGCCCTAATAAATCACCTCTTATATACTTATATATAGCCCCTTGGTTCTGTTTCTCTGCAGAACACTGAATAATACATAGACTATCAAGTGGTAAAGTAGCAAGAGATAAGGTTGGAGAAATAGACATGGAGTAAACCATGGAAGGTTTTGAATACAAATATAATACATTTGCATCATATCCTATAGGCATGTGATAGAGAATATAATCCCTACCGTTTCCCCCTGCCAGCATATGCACAAAAGATAATTCTAATACTGTGCTAACACAATACGACATGAAAAGCAAATCTACTGTACAGAAAATAATCTATATTTTGAAACCAAATAGGTACAACTTTGAATTATTCACTAGCTTTGATTATCTACTCAATTTCAGCAACACATGGGATGATGGGACTTATTTGGGGAGAAAAAAATTGTTTAAGCTCCATCTGGATTAGATCATCAGACCCTGAGGTGCAGGCATGCATGTTTTGAAAAAGTTTTTCACAGGTAATTTCAGCATGCACACACACACACACACACAGACACACACACACACACTACTCAAATTGGGCTTGGGAGAACACACGCTCTCTAAATCCATTGCTCTATCTTTTGTCTTCACTGACATGTTAGTTCTTTAAAATGTCTGGTTGCGAACCTTGCAAAATGACGCATTTTTCCCTGGCTTACTCTTTGTTCTCAAACTAGGTTTTAACACAACCCATTTGATACAGAAAGAAGCTGTCTGAGACAGACTGCCAAGGTCAGAGCAAACAAATGTAATCCTGAGAACCGAAAGATGGATGCATGTTCAAGGGAGATGTGATTCTCCTTCTCTTGTTTGTGAAGAGCCATTAGACAAATAAACCATTGGGACAAGTGTAGAGGTGTTGGACCAGGCGCACCCTGCTAGTGTGATGATCACTGACGGACACCAGCCAGCTGTCAGCAGAGGCTGCAGACCAGAGGGAAGGGCTGATCCTCACTCCTTCCTCAGCAGGAACCACCAGCCTCTTGCACAGTCAGGGACCCAGCAAATCAAGTTTTCCTCCATAGGTTAAAGCTAAACTTTAAACACATCTTCCATTGTTGATTGTTCACTCAGTCCCAGGATTAGGAATGTCCAATATACTTGCAGTATTCTATAGTTCTGAATTCTAATCAAGATAAATAACTGTATGATTATGAGAAGTGACAGGAACCACCAGGGAAATGCAAATCAAAATCTATACGAGATACCATTTAACACCCACAAGGATGACTGGAATCAAAAATACAGATAATAACAAGTGTTGGGGAGGATATGAGAAACTTGGGACCCCGATACATCCTAGTGAGAATACAAGATGGTACAGCTGCTTTGAAAAGTCTGGAAGTTCCTTAGAAGTTTAAACATAGTTACCAGATGGCCCAGCAATTCCACGTAGGTAGATACCTAAAAGAAATGAAAACATACGTCCACACAAAAACTTGTACAAGAATGTTGACAGCAGCACTATTCATAATAACCAAAAAGTGGAAACAATTCAAAGGTTCATCAACTGATGAATAGACACACCTTGTGTGGTATGTGAATATATATATATATATTTTATAGACTGGACTAAGAAAATGTGCCACATATACACCATGTGTATTATATATATATAAAATATTGTATATATATTATTATGCATTGTATATATATGTGTATATAATCATTTGCACATAACATTTCAGTCAATGACCAACCACAGTGGTCCCATAAAATTACAATACTGTATTTTTACTGTACATTTTCTGTGTTTAGATACACAAATACTTTCCATTGTATTACAATTGGCTACAATATTCAGTACAGCCACACGCTGTACATGTCTGTAGCCTAGGAGCCATAGGCTAAACTGTATAGTTTAGGTGTGTAGTAGGCTGTACCATCTTGAGTTGTGTAAGTACACCCTAGGATGTTTGCATGCTATAATATTGCCTAGTGACACATTTTTCAGAATGTATCCCTGTTTGTTGTTGTTGTTGTTGTTTTTCTTTTCTTTTTTCTTTTTCTCTTTTTGAGACAGAGTCTTGCTCTTGTTGCCCAGGCTAGGGTGCAATGGTGCAATGTCGTCTCACCACAACCTCTGCCTCCCGGGTTCAAGCGATTCTCCTGCCTCAGCCTCCCGAGTAGCTGGGATTATAGGCATGCGCCTCCAGCTCTAGCTAATTTTGTATTTTCAGTAGTTACAGGGTTTCTCCATGTTGGTCAGACTGGTCTCGAACTCCCGACCTCAGGTGATCCACCCGCCTCGGCCTCCCAAAGGTGCTGGGATTACAGGCATGAGTCACCGCGCCTGGCCAAATGTATTCCTGTTTTTAAGTGATGCATGACTACTGTATATGTGGAGGTGGGGAGACAGAAACAGAGACAGACACAGAGAGAGAGAGAGAAATACTGAGACCTAGAAAGCTTGAATAACTTATTTCAAGTCAAGAGCAACTTAATGGCAAACTTGGATCGAAACACAAAACACTGTTCAATTTCCACCTATGAGTGAGAACATGCGGTGTTTGGTTTTTCGTCCTTGCGATAGTTTGCTGAGAATGATGGTTTCCAACTTCATCTATGTCCCTACAAAGGACATGAACTCATCATTTTTTATGGCTGCATAGTATTCCATGGTGTATATGTGCCACATTTTCTTAATCCAGTCTATCATTGTTGGACATATGTAACAAACCTGCATGTTGTGCGCATGTACCCTAGAACTTAAAGTATAATAAAAAAAATATATTTTTAAAAAACACAAAACACGATTCTTTTTGGTCCTGTATTGTTTCCACTATATCACAATACAATGTTCGATAGTTCTCTTTAAATCACATACCAGGAGCTAAGTTTACTGAAATATTACAAAATCACCAAATGAACTTTCACAGGAGAACTAAAAGAGGAAATTAAAGATGCAAATAGTTTAAGAAAATCTGTATTTGATTCAGAAGCTTAAAACCAGTTTCTTCAAAAACTTGTTAAAAGAGAAACAGGCATTTTTACCCAAAGAAAGAAATACCATAATCTAGAGATTCACTAAACAATTTGTATGATTCTCTGTGCTACTTTCAAGAAACTCTGACCTCAGTTATGTAGACTAAGGTGACAATAACCATGTACATAATCAACTGTAATTACATGAAATTCTCCCTTTAGCACATGGTACCCACAGAATGTGGCACAAAAGAGGATATGATCAGTTGATTCAGGATGATGTTATTTCCATGATTCTAAACCAAGAATCTTCAAGAAAGCCTGGGCTGCAAGTTCCAGGGTCAAATTGCAGACCGCTTGCAGGGAGTGACTCCGGTATTGCGAGAACCTCAGACAGCTCACCAGAGTGGTCTGCTTTACGTAGGGTGATCACATGTCTTGAAATTTCCATGAGAGTCTTGTTTATACAGGTTGCTTCAGAATATTTATGATCGTGCTCTCTTTCACAATCAGAGGTGTTCCGCTTTAAACGGTGAGATAAAATAGTTACCCTAGCCATGTGGAGTGTGCTCGCTCACTTAACATTCAACATGCAGTAAGCCACTTTCACATATGGCCCTGTGCTCACAGCTTAATAGAGGTTATTAGGCAAACCCAGCTTCACTCTGCTAAAGGTATTTTATTTTAAAATTACTCAAAGCCTGTCTGAATTCCAGCCTAACTCCATAGCAGACATTGGGTGGCTTCAGGAAATTACTTAGCTTCTCTCTGGCTTATTCATGTTTACTATGAAATGGGAATAATTGCATCAGTCTTACCACACCAGGTAATAAATAATGGTCAAGGAAGTAATTAGGCTTAGAAGCTGGATAGAAACTAAGATGCTTAAGTACTAATTAGGAATATAGCTGGGCAGATTGTGCTTGATGGGCGTCCAAATGAATATGCCACCTCTAATTTCTGCCTTGTTGCTTGTCTTATTTTAATTGTATCTATCTTCTAAGTGTCTTATCTTTACAAAGTACCAATCATGAACCAATGGGGTTAGATGCTTAATTTTTCTCGTGCTTTGCTGGGCATTTGCTGACTCTAACAACAAAGGGGTATTAACCTAACCAAAAACAAAGTGGCTTCATATCACTGTAAATTATTCTGTCAGTGTGAAATGCCGTAACAAAAAAACTTCTATATGTTGATGTCATATATATATTTATATTTATGTATTCATTTATTCTTACATATACATATATTTATTTATTTGTGGATACGTGGTTTTGGTGAAGAATGGCTACTATGTTTTTGAGTAGTGCCAAGGCCTATGCTTCTGAGCTATTTTCTAACTCCAAACAGATCTAGAATCAATTAACCGTTGTCAAGGGCCTGATATAGTTCAGGGTCTGGACTGGACAGATGACTATGTCATTGAATCTTCATTAAATTCCTGCATAATGTATATTCTGATTCTCATTTTGCAAGTGAGTTATCTAAAATTTGGGAAAAAAAAGTAATTTACTCAAAGTCACGTAAGTAATAACGGAATTAAAATTAAAACATCTTCTAACATCAAAACTAGTTATCTGTGCAACTAGAATATATGCCAACAGCATGGTTGCTGAGAGCAGCAACTGAGGTGAAGAGGTAACCACCAGAGGGACCACGCATCTTTTTCATATTAAAATGATTAAATCTCTTGCGACAAGAAGGGCCTATAAATAATAAGAAGCTTTTTCTCTACATACTACTCTATTTGCAGATCCTTAGAAGTCCAGATTCTATTTTAATTCTTTATGTTTTTCTGGTTAGAGAATTTCTATATAATTAAAATAAGAACAGCAAGGATAAAAGGAAACTATCCCTTGGAATTTCTTTCATGCTCTGTTCCCAGCCTGTGTGTGTATTTTTTAGTGTGTTTTTAAAAGGTTGCATTGACTCAGCAACAGGATAGCCAGCTACGTGACAGTTCATCTCTGGTTTCTATTACCCGTGATGAATGCCAGGGATCGTGTTTATACTCTGAGTCTACACACCAGTTAAGGTCTCAGAGAATTTGGTTCCGGCTCTGATAAAAAAAAAAAAAAAAAAAAAAAGTGGGGGTGAGGGGTGTAGACAGGAGGCCAAGCAGCTAAGCAGGGAGCTGCAGGCTTTTCACAGGCTGTTGGGGTATAGGGTGATGGACCCATGAAAGAGGGACTCCCTAGTCCTGGATTCTGGGTGAAAAATGTATCCTCTGTTCTTGATGCTACCAGACTGTATTCCGGAACACTTAAGAGAAATGATGGAAGTCAGAGTTGAAAGCTGTGTCCTCAGTAGATCAGTGGAAGGACACGACAGTTGCTCAGCTGATGAATGAAACTCCTTGGCTAGCCATGGGTTTATTATAACCAAAACTGGGAGTAGGCAGGATGGGGTGTTGAGAGATACTTGAATTGTTGAGCAACTGCTTTGGAAGGACACCCAACTTCATGTTTGTTCCCTTGCACACTGGTTCTTTCCGTCATTTATAGAATAATTCTATCTAAAGGTTAATACAGACCTTGAAGCTCTCCTAGCCCAGCCTCCACTTCACATTTGAATGTTTTCTGTCACATCTCACCAAAGATCATGCCTGAGTAAGTCCAGGAATAAATAACTCATTGCTTCCTAAGCCATCCCAGCTCATTTTGAGGCAACTCTAACTATTTGAAAAACCATCATTCATTTATTCAACAAATACTTATTGAGTGCCAACTAAATGCCCAAGCCTGGTTTTAGATGATACGAAAAAAAAGTAAACAAACAAGCACCCCACCCCCTCCCCCCCAAAAATCCCTACTTTCATGAAGTTTGCTTTCCTTACACTAAGCCAAACTAAAAGTTGATCTTCCCTAACCTTCCCCACTGAGCTACTTACAACCCTCTAGGTCCTCTCATTAGGCATGGGAAAAGTGCTTAGTTCTTCTCCCACGTAAATATTTAAAGACAGTGATAGTACCCCATTTGGCCTTGTCTTTTTAGTTCTTACATTCATCCTTAGTTACATGTTTTCAAGGCTCTTCACTACACTGGCTCCAAATTTCTGGGCTTGTTCTGCTTCATTGGTGTTCCTTTTAAAGTGCAATGCTCAGAAGTTAATCAGCTATTCCAGATGAGTTCTGACCAGCACAGAATATAGCAGGGGCATCATTACCTTGTTCTAGTCCTCAGATGTCCATTAATACAATCTGAGTTTAAATTGCCATTTTTGATTTCACAAATCACTGCTGATGCACATGAAACTCTCAGCTAATGTTTTTCAACCCTGTTATTATGTAAGATACTTACTCAGATTGGAAATAGGTCCACACCAACCAGCAACAACCACACTACTCATGAGATGGTCCCGAAAAACAAGTTTAGGATCCCTCAAAGAGAGCTGTAGGACATTTTTAGCCAGCCTGAAGACCACAAGTGTGCCTGGTGCCAGTCAGAATTGTCTTCCATTGAGAGAACTTGCAGATTCTAGTTGTAAACCTCAAGTCTAAACCTCAGCTAAATTATTTAGAAACAATGAGACAAGGGCAGCTCTAACTTGGCCTAACATCTGCAATAATAAAAGTTAATACATTTTGAGCACTGCATACATTATCTAATTTAATCTTCACAACATCCTTTTGAGGTGGGTACTAATTTTACCAGGACCTTGATTTTGGGATGAGAAAATGAAAACTTATTGAGATTAATGCCTTGCCCAAACTCAGACAGATTTTAAGGGCAAGTAGGACTCAAATATAGATGAGCAGACTCCAAAGCCCATGTACCTAATGACTCTAATCGCCTGACTTCTCATCTTCATTGCTACCTGTCAGGCAATGTGGCTTGAGAGGGAAGGAGATGCATCCCCCCGACACATTATTCTTTCTAAAATTTTTTAAGAAAAGTTAATAATCAAGCTTAGAAACAAGCAGAAAAAGGACTCCACAGATCTATCAGCTTGGGAAGGATCAGGCTGGTTTCTCTCACAGGTTCTGAGAAGCAGGGAGGCTATCTGGGATCCTCTCATAAAAAATCCTTCTGATTCTGATTCTGATGTCTACCTCACAAGTCAAATGGGGGACTGAGCTTGACAATAAATAGCCCCTTCCTTATTTCTACTCCTTTCCCATAGTTTTCAACAGGAGTTGACTATGTTTTATCTAATGATCCGACTCTGGAGTGGTCTCTAGGTTGCACCCACCCTGAGTGTGAGCTAATGGAAATGTTTTAGAGACCCCTGATCCAACTCGCTCTAGAGTTAGGGCTGGCCCCCTCCATCCAAAACACTCAAGGGCCCTGATATCTTAGTCTGCTCAGTACAAAGCCACACAATCTGACTGTACCCTGCCCAGGCAATAGTGAAGTCCTAAACACTCTCCTCTGACTTCAGGTACTTCATGTATCAGGGAGAGACCTTTCAAAGACCGGTGAAGATACTCGACGGACCAGTGATTAAGAAGGGGAAATTTCAGATTCTTGCACAGTGAGTACACAGTTGAGCCACATATAGAATTTTGATTTTCTCCTCTCTGCTTATGGATAATTCATTCTTTTATTTCTTCATCTATATATGAAAATTTGTTTTCCTTATATTTTCTGTGTTGCTTCTACTCTTATCGCCCTTTCCTGTACTCACTGTGTAACTGCAACAGAAGCAACCTGAACTTCTAGTGACACAGTTGAAATTATTGCTTTGCTCGTACTTTTCTGTTCAATTTACCAATATACTCTCCCTATAGCCAAAATAATTATATAGAAATCTATGTTATAACACAAGGAAATAAACAACAGTGTTTCTTAAACACTTATATAGAGAGTTTGGATGTATTTTTTAACCTCCTTTTCTCTTTTTCATCTAATTTAAGGTGAGATTCCAGGATCTTTCTCATGAAAGAGCCCCAGAGAATGTGCCTGCTAAACTTGATAAAGTCACAAAGCTAGGTTACAAAAGAGAGCATGGCTCCAAATTAAATTTAGACCCAAAAGTGTTGATACTACATATACTGACACATTTCTTCAACAGTTTTCCTTTGTTTATTTATGTAGGGCACTAGAGATGATGCTCTAATCTATTAATAACAGACTCAATCTGCCATTGTCGAAATTATCAACAAAAATAATAAAATGAGTTAAATACAACCACAAAAATTCACTGCAAGAACCAACATTTCTTTCTACTTGAAAATTCCTTCAATTTAGGTGGTAAAAAATTCTCTGGATATCTAGAAAGGTACATCTTTCAGTCACCTTTCAGAGTACTAATCCCAGAGTAGTATTTGGTTATAAGGGAAAGAACTTCACAGGGGTCAAGAATTCACTGCAGGCTCCAAAATCTGCCAGTTTCTGGAAGGAGGGGTTAGTCCCAGCAGTACTGCAGACCATATAAGAGCTTCCCCGCCTTGCGGGAGCTGAGAGGGTGGCATTGACAGCTTCAGTGGAATCAAGAAGGTCCACAAAGTTACAGTCAATGGTGACAGCAGTGAAAAGTGGTTCAGTCAAGCCATCCACATGCAGCTTTTCAGTCTGAATGTAGACAGCTTGTGACTCTTAATCTATGGGATGCAAGTTCCCTGCAGAACGAGGATGGGAAGATACTGGGGAAATAAAAGGCCATGTGATAAGCATCATGAGAAAGGACAAAGCACGTGGTGAAAGGCTTTCAAATCCACTTCTGATGAAAGTGAACGGGAAGAAGGAGCACTGGAAATGGATGTTGAAAGATAGGTTTGATTTCAACATAGGGTATGGGGGAGGGAGTCATTCTATACAGAAAGTGAGTAAAGTTGGGGAGTGCAAGAATCTTCACAGCACCTACAATTGTCCAAATAGTTGAAAAATATGCAGAGAATTAGCCGATGTAAGAAAAGGACCAGACCAAGTAAAGAATCACTTGGCGTGTAATGTTAATTTTTTGAAATTTTATTTACTAAGTTGGATTTGTAAAGATCTTTCTGTAGAAATGTTGTAAGGTCTTCCTTCCTTCCCCCTTTTATACCTCCCCTTAGGCTATAAGTTGCTGAAATAAAGGGAAATATATTTTTATATCTTTTTTACATTCCTAGGCCTCTAGAATAATAGAGTTTGGTTTGAAAAAGTCAGTAAAATCCAGCAAGCATGGGTACCAACATTATAAAGATGATTCATACATGTTTCCAGTCTTCACAACTAGTAGAATAGGCAGAGCTAGAAACAGATGAGTTCAATGTCATCTTTTTACATGACAGAGTTATTCATAGGAAGCTTGGAAACGCAGAGGGGCACTAAATATTTATGCTCAATAAATAGTTGTGGCCTTACTGTGTGGGAGTGTTTGGAGATCTAAAGGTAGCATGAGATGTACAAATATGGAGTTTAGTTTTAAAGAGACCACGTAGAATTGTTTCATTTACGAGCAGCCCTGGCCCTGCCACTGATTAGCTCCATGAACTTGAGCAAGTAATCCTTCTCAGAATGTTTCTTTTGTTGATAAAATTAGGAGTTGCATGACAATGATGTTTAAGTTGAAGTTTTGAGAAACTTGCATTTTATGCCTGATTGCTTCATTATTTCCCTGGTTCCAGACCCCTTTCCCTGTTGCCTTTCATGCCCTGTGTCCTAGGGCTGTATGGTGTGTACCCCTATAAGTCTCCCAACCTGCAGGGCAGAATGTGAAAACTTCAAGCCTCTCTTTCAGCAGACAGAGGGGAGGGTCAGGGCGGGATCTTGGTAGGCTTTGTGCAAACAGTCCGCTCACTCTTAAGCTGGCCCGAGGCAGCAGCACATCCTCAGGCTCATGTGCAGGGATCCAACCGTCCCAGTGCCCAGCTTTGAGTCCTGCGGCTTTTCTCAACCCTTGCAGCCAGCTGAGCCACTTCTCCCACTCCTACCAGCTTATAAGAGAGACTTCTGTGCTATGTCCAGTATTATCTGGACCATTCTGAAAATGAGACTAACATAGCCACAGCTCCTCCCTCCAAGGGAAACCCTCATAGCACTATTTAAATTGTGTGATGAATCAAGCCCTGCTGAACTGCGTTCGTCAGTCAACTGGACAATGCTTGGAACTTCAGGAGGAAATATGGAGTTAGAGGTGGGAGCTCTAAAAATCACCTCACAAGACAGAAAAGTAAAGAAGAACCAGAAGGAAGCCTTAGAAAAGAATTAGACTTGAGCTGGCAAGAGAAGCACAGAAAAGCTTCTTCTCAGAGCCTAGTTATTGTTGGCAAGCAGCAGAGCTCTGCTGCAAGGACCTCCCATGGTGTCCAGCAGAAAAAAAAAAAAAAAAAATCAAAAAAAGATGGGAGCACTCGGGTGTTTTCATTTTAATTAGGGTTATTTATAGGGTAAAGATTGCTGTGTTTACATGGGTGCATTTTCTTTCTCAATGGTCATCGTCAGCTTTTTTGGTCCTCTCATTACAGAAACAGAGAAGCAACCTAGCTGCTTCTGGTTAGGACCCATCTGAGATTCCAGAAACCTCTGCTGAGTCAGGTGGAGATTGAGCTGAGTCTTAAGAAGCAAGAGTTCTGAGACTCTGCCACTTCTGCCCCAGGGAAGATGCAAACTGCTGACCTGCCCAGGATGGATGTCCCTGGGAAGGAAGTCTCTGGTGTCAGTCTGGACTGCCAGCCAGGAATCTGGGCAACAAGGAGAAGCAATAGCAAATAGTTTCTCAATGTGGAAGCTGAGAAGTCTGAGTCTGAAACAACACGGGGAGTAAAGCCCCCGTGTCTTCCCCCTCAGCTCCTCCAGGGTTTGGAAAGATGAAAGAACGACCCCTGAGTGTTTTGCTGTTTATTACAACGAGGACTAAGTAAAGGAGTAGGAGATATAAATGCCAGTCCCAACTCTACTGTAAGTAGGAGTCCTGGGCAAGTCACTTTCCTTCTCATGCTATAAAAAAGGGCTTCTATTGACCTCAGTTTCTCTTCTATAAAATGAAGAGGCTGGGACTCGGTGGTCTCTAGGAGTCTCTGCTGCTGGATTTTATGAATCAGGGAGTTCAATCAGAAGAGGTCAGAGCTGCCTCACTTACTATTTCTTCAAAGCATGTTTGGCCAAGACATTGGATTTCTTAGCAGGCCTTTGCCCAATAGCCAGTGGACTGGCGCCTACTTCTGAGGAAAGGGCTAGGGAAAGCAATGGTAGCTGCTCACATCTACAGGAGTATTTTTCATACATTAATATGGAAAAACATATGCCATGGACTAGGCCCCTGGGGAACACCTCAGCCTAGTAATTGACAGGAATAATTATTTTTTTTCCACTGCAGAGAGAAGTTCATGTGTCTTGAAAGGTAAGGAAGGTAAAAAAAAAACATACTTACCCAATAAGCAGACACTCAAATGTACAAGCATAATCAGCAAGGTTTGATGTAGACGGGCAAAAAAAAAAAACAAAAGAAAAGAATGAGCAGTTGGGGCCCTCCACTCCAAAAAAAAAGCCCCTGAGGGTCCCTCGTTTTCTCACCAAGTCCCTTATCCTCTCCACACCCCAACTCTGACTGCCTTGTCCATTAAACAGCTTCTAAATACTCCTTGCCTTTGCCTTGGGTAATGATGGAAAAAACAAAGAAGAGAGTTAAGGGATCAGAAGGCACAGATCTTGAGAAATTTATGAATAGTTAATAAGAATTGAGAGAAGAAAGAAAGAGAGAGAGAAAATTTCCACAGGAAGAATTCCTCTACCTGGACAGGACAGGAAAGGTACTTTTGTGCCTTCCCGAGAACCCCAAAGTAGACTGGACTTGTCCATAGCCCTTGCCCCCTCTCACCATGTCTTACCCCAGCCATTCTTCCTTCTCCCATAACCACGCACATCTCCCCATTCCATTTCTTAGCAACCATGTTAGCAAGTGACTAGTGTCCTCTCCATATCCTTACACAGATGTGAGCAGTTCATACTGTCACGTTAACTGCAGAAAGGCTTCATTCTGCCTGTCTCTTTCAATCTATTTAGAAGGGAAAGATAAAAAGAATGGTGAGAAACTACTATTCTAGTGACCCAGCAACTGACCAGAAGTTTCAGATTTTTTAGCAAGGCTAAGAAGAGGTTGAAGAAAGATTAGCAATGCTATCATTAGCTGATGGGTACTGTTGTATACACCCTTACTTATAGCAAGAAGAGCTCCCAGTGATTCATTGTGTTATTTCTAGGCATTTGGCACATACCAGCCAGTTAGCTTCAAGATTTTCTCAAATCTTTTGTGGTTCCATATGCTGAGAAAGCCATTCTTTAGGAGCAGAGATGTTATCCATTCCTCAAGTTGTGCAATCATCAGTTTGCTGAGCCAAAGCCCATTGCTGCCTTGCCAGATTTCATCTGACCCCAAACAATTAAGGGACTAGTATTGGTCATTTGCATGGCATTCTGAATCCCAAAAGAAATATGAAAAAAATCATTTATCCTTGAGAGGTTGACTGAAAAAATCTTGCAGCAATTTTTCAGCTCAGCCCACAGAATGCTTACAAATCTCTTCTGACACTAGGCATAGGCCAACAATGATATATCTGATAGAAATGGCCCAAAGGAGTTCAATACTAAAGCTCTGAAATTGAACCCAAATTTAAAAACACCACAGCCTGATTTCCTTTCAGTTCAGCCTAATATTTTTCTAGCTTTTCTTCTCCTAACCAACTCTGAAACAGCTGACTTGATGCTAGAATAGGTACTTTTATTTGGTTCACAAGTTGGAGGAGGGGTAGTGTTACCCCAAGAAGCCAAGAGACTCCTGTTTTTAAAGCAAGGCTCTTCCGCACACAACACTAAATCTGGCCCACTGACCGTCTAGGTTTCCCTTTCAGAAATATTCTGAACTGGGCCGGGCGCGGTGGCTCAAGCCTGTAATCCCAGCACTTTGGGAGGCCGAGACGGGCGGATCACGAGGTCAGGAGATCGAGACCATCCTGGCTAACCCGGTGAAACCCCATCTCTACTAAAAAATACAAAAAAAAAAACAAAAAAACAAAAAAACAAAAAAAAGCTAGCCCGGCGAGGTGGCGGCGCCTGTAGTCCCAGCTACTCGGGAGGCTGAGGCAGGAGAATGGCGTGAACCCGGGGGGCGGAGCTTGCAGTGAGCTGAGATCCGGCCACTGCACTCCAGCCTGGGCGACAGAGCGAGACTCCGTCTCAAAAAAAAAACCAAAAAAACACAAATTTTTTTAGTTGGCTATTATATATCCATTAGCCACTCAAAGTATTAACTTAGCATTATGATTTGCCACAACATATTAATTGGGGCTAGGACACATCAGTTTATAAAACATTTGCATAATGCTTGCCTGCTCTAACTTTGGAGAAGGTACAGGGTGTTTGCAATGTGTGGAGGTTTCAGCTCATTCTTGCTCAGTTCTACTTAATAATCCAGTTCTACTCTAGCTGTTCTGTCCTCTAGTGAAAGAATTTAGAACTACATTAAGACAGAAGTGGAACCTGGTCCAACTGTCCCATCCCTACTCCTCATTTTACAGACAACAAAACTGAGGCTTGGCCAGGTGCAGCGGCTCAAGGACTGTATCACTTGAACCCAAGAGGCGGAGGTTGCAGTGAGCCGAGATCGTGCCATTGCACTCCAGCCTGGGCGACAGAGCACTTTGGGAGGCCAAGGTGGGCAGATCATGAGGTCAGGAGATTGAGACCATCCTGGCTAACATGGTGAAACCCCATCTCTAGTAAAAATACAAAAAGTAGCCAGGTGTGGTGGCGCATGCCTGTAATCCCAGCTACTCTGGAGGCTGAGGCAGGAGAATCACTTAAACCAGGGAGTCGGAGGTTGTGGTGAACTGAGATCACACCACTGCACTTTTTTTGTCTCCAAAACAGGGGGAAAAAAAAAAGGACGGGCACGGTGGCTCACGTCTGTATTCCCAGCACTTTGGGAGGCCAAAGCAGGTGGATCACAAGGTCAGGAGTTCAAGACCAGCCTGGCCAAATGGTAAAGCCCTGTCTCTACTAAAAATACAAAAATTAGCCAGGCATGGTGGCAGACGCCTGTAGTACCAGCTACTTGGGAGGCTGAGGCAGGAGAATCACTTGAACCTGGGAGGCGGAGCTTGCAGTGAGCTGAGATCAGGCCACTGCACTCCAGCCTGGGAGACAGAGTGAGACCCTGTCTCAAAAAAAAAAAAAAAAAACCCGAGGCTTAAAAGGAAGAGACTTGCCCCTAGGTCAGTAAAGGAGGAGCAAAGAAGCCAGCATTCCCTCTCCCTGGAGGTGGCAGGGAGAGAAGGCATTTGGAAGGGATAATGTTGATCTGGAAGAGGAACAGCATGAGAGCAGAGGTGTGAACTAGCAGGGTGCTGGGCAGAGGTGTGAACTAGCAGGGTGCTGGGGTGGGAGGGCCTTTTATTGCAGGGTTTGGAGATGAGGACAGAAGCTGACAGGACCAGGTTAGAGAGGACCCATAAGCCCAGCCCAAGTCTGTAAGGAAGTCTGCACTGAAACTCACAACCCATATGTGACAAGGTCGCCTGATCAGGGTACCTACTACCTGGTCCATTGGCCACAAAGGCAATTCCTGACAGCCAGATGACCCCTGGCTCAGCGTAGACAAAGGAACTATCAGCTCCCCTACCAGGCAGGAACATCACATCTGCTCATTCCTCCTCTAGTTTCAGCTTTAACCCACCCCACCTCGAGAGGTATCTGAGGATAAACAAGCCCTCCGGGCACTGGATGGACCAGCTAGGCCTGTTCTTCCACTGGCTGAACCAGAGGTTGCCCTTGGGTGGGACTCACCAAGGCCTCTGCTCTTGCATTGGCCAAGACCAGAACAGGAGCAGCAGTGGAGGGGAGAGCCGGCCTGCACCCCCCCGGTTTGTGCCCACCACCCTGTAGTCGCAAGGGCAATCCTGGGAGGTTTTAGGGAGGAGCGGGAGGGTTGTCCACAATCCCTGGCTCTCTACCTTAAGACTCTGCTTGCTTCAAATTCTGTGTTTTTTAACCCTTCATTCTTCCTTTTTTAAAAAAAAAAAAAAAAAAATTGCTTTTGTTGGGCGCGGTGGCTCACACTTGTAATCCCAGCACTTTGGGAGGCTGAGGCAGGCGGATTACCTGAGGTCAGGAGTTTGAGACCAGCCTGGCCAACATGGAGAAACCCGTCTCTACTAAAAATACAAAATTAGCAGAGCTTGGTGGTGGGCGCCTGTAATCCCAGCTATTCAGGAGGCTGAGGCAGAGAATCACTTGAACCCAGGAGGCAGAGGTTGCAGTGAGCCGAGATTGCACCACTGCACTCCAGCCTGGGGGACAGAGCCAGGCTCTGTCTCAAAGAAAAAAAAAAAATTGCTTTCTTCTCTTAGACAGTTTCATTCCTACTCCATGAAAGGCTACAAGCTATGCCATGAACTTTTCAGGGTGAAACATTAATGATGGTGATCTAGACTGGAGGTCACATAATTCTCACTTTCCTGATTCTCCCATTCACAGGGAATAAAGAAAAAATGAAATTCCTAAACCTCAAAGTCATTTCCAACTGGAGGCCCCATATACAACCAATTATCTGGCCAGTAGGTGGCGCCAAAGGTTAATCACAGCCTTTCGGCGAAGGGTTCCCATTTGGTCCCGCTGGAAAGCAATTCAGTTATCCATTCAGCACACATAGATGGCTGCGTGCCATGTGCCAGGTCTTGAGATGAGAAAGACAGAGTCTAATTTCAATTCACAGCAGGGGCTAAGAGCTGTGGAGGAGGCACCCAGAGTGAATTTGGCCAGAGGAGGTAATTTCCAAGCCAAGCTCGGCAGACACGTGTTTGCCTCGAGAAGGGCATGGCAAGAGATTCCAGGTGCATTTGGAGAACAACCCAGCATGGAGAGATGATCACGGGCAGAACGTAGACCCTTGGGCTGCTGCAGTAATCTGGGTGAATGAAAGGTAGTGCTGTCGGCCGGGCGCGGTGGCTCAAGCCTATGATCTCAGCACTTTGGGAGGCCGAGATGGGTGGATCACGAGGTCAGGAGATCGAGACCATCCTGGCTAACAAGGTGAAACCCCGTCTCTACTAAAAAAATACAAAAAACTAGCCAGGCGAGGTGGCGGGCGCCTGTAGTCCCAGCTACTTCGGAGGCTGAGGCAGGAGAATGGCGTAAACCCAGGAGGCGGAGCTTGCAGTGAGCTGAGGTCCGGCCACTGCACTCCAGCCCGGGCGACAGAGCAAGACTCCGTCTCAAAAAAAAAAAAAAAGAAAAGAAAAGAAAAGTAGTGCTGTAATGTTGAATCTGAGGGGCCCTGAGTACACTTAACAGGATCTGCTGCCCCTGGAGGCTGGAGGGAAGGGCGAGAGAATGGAGCTGCTGTGAACTCAGAGAAGAGGCTGAAACAAAACCAGAAAACAATGCAGCTGCATATTCTTGGTGCACCCCCCACCCTCACCCCCCTTTCGTGTTCTGTTTGCCTCTCTCAGTATCTATTTCTCTGCCATATTCTTAAATCACCAGGTCCCCTGGTCAGGGCTGACCATGGTGCCCCATTAGGCTGCCTCAGGGAACTCAGCTGGGTTGTGGGCAGAGCTGGAGGTGCCTTGGTGACACATGGGTGCCCGGCATTCCAGGTCTGAGAGCACCAAGGTCAGGCATGGAGATGGGCACAGGAGGGGGCCTCCCAAGGAAGGTGTGTGTTGATGTGCCAGCAGTAAGCAGGCAGAAGTAGGGTCAGCCAGGCCCTGGGGTTTGAATACCAAGAGAGGGACTACAGGCTCAGTGTCCTGGGTGCCTGGGGGTTTTCTGCACTGGGAAGTGGGCAGATAAAAATGGGAATGTAGAACAGACAAACCCAGCAAGAGCCAGCTGGAAGTGGAAATGGTTTGGGGCCCTGAGGGCCTGGATCAGGGCAGGACCCTAAGCACAGAGAGAAAGAACGTTTTAAAGGAAAAATCCACCAGACTTGGCAGCTGTCAGAATGTGGGAGCTGAAGACAAGAGATGAGTCAAAGATGACTCAGAAGATCTGAAGGTGAGTTCACGGGAAAATGGCAGTACTTTGGGGAAGGAGTTCAAATTTATGTCCAGGACCCCTGGTTCTGCTAGGAGACAGGAGCATGCCCGAAGGCATCCCACTTGTTTGCATGTTTCTGGCCTGTCCCTCCCCGACTAGAACATAAGCTCCTGAGGGAGCTGCCTCTGCTTTCAGTTCTTTGTGCTTTACCCAGAGGGGCTTACGCGCACACCCGTCCCCTGCCTGACTCAGAGCAGACGCCAGGGGATGCAGACCGAGGCTTCTGCAGGAGGGAGGCTAGGGAGGCCTGCAAGTGAGGGGTGATAGGGAGGAAAGAGTACTGCCACCCCTCTCCCACAGGTGCTCCCACACCCAAGCACCCCCAGGACTGGACCCCCTCACAGGCACAGCCTCCTGTCCCCCAGGCCTCTCTTCCTCTGAGATCCCAGGCTTTCTGGCCCTACTGAGACTGCCATCCTGGGAACCGTCTTTGTGCCCATCCATGCCTGTCTCATTCCCTTCCTTCCCAATATATCCCTTCTACCACATTCCTGCTCATGTTCCCAGCATCCTGTTCACTGGAGGCCCATCCACATGGATGCGCCACAGACATCGTGGTCCAACAAAGGTGACACTGAAACACTGGCAAGGGTCACCTGCCACCATCTGCCTGAGCCCTCTGTTCCCCTGGTGAGCACAGACTCATCCACCCGGGAACCTCTGGGGTTCCTGTGCTTCACCCCGTTAACTCACTCCCCTGACCTCTCCCAAGTTTGCCCCTGCTCTGCCCACCAACTCTTCGGGGACAGGTCCTCCTCAGGTCTCACTGGAAGTGTGCTTCCTCCATCCCACGGTCAGAGTGGATGTGGGTCAGACTGCAGCTCCTGGGAAGATGCCACAACGCCTCCTGTGGTTTCCAGGCCACGTTTCCAGTCCCTTGGCCCCTGCCTACCTCTGACTTCAGCTCCAGTGGCCAACCCCTGCCCCAAAAGGGGCTCTGTGTCCCCCCACCCACTGCACTGAAGGAATTTTCCAGCCTCCATTTTCTTTTTAATTCTTGCCTTCTCACTGTTCCCTGGCTAACTCCTAGTATTCCTTCTAGATATCACCGCAGACCCTCAGGGCTCTTGCAAACTCTGTTCCCTCCCTCTCCTGCATGCCCTTCCCCACACTCCTTCACCGCAGCCAGCACCTGCCCTCCTCAGTGCTTGGGGTGCCCCTCGCCATCCCAGCGCTCTTCAAGAGTTTCTAAGTCCACATATTTAGGTGGTGGGGGCTTTATGTCTGCCTCCACCACAATGGTGAGGACCCAATTTTGCTCCCACTTTGACCCAGGGCCTGGACACGGGCTTTTGGTAAACATATGAAATGAATGGTGAACAGACAAATAATAAGCAGTAAGTCTCCATTTCTGGCTTATCAACATGGCCAGACATATTTTTTTAGCCGCACTCAGTGCTGCCAACAGTGGGAGGGGAGGGGAAGGAGAGTTTGCCGACTTCCCAGCAGCAGCATGTGGTGAATTCAAGAAGTGACCAACCCCAAGCTGGCCTTTGAAAGATGGGTTAAAACTCGCTTGGTGAAGTTTTGGTACTGAAGTATCCTGATTTTATAGTTACTCAATGGAAAAATTGGTTTGCTCTGTGGAAATCCACTTTAGGGTCACCTCTGAAACATAAATGGCCAGCACCTACTCCCAGGATCCCCCCACATCCCTTCTTTTTTCTTTTTTGAGACAGAGTCTTGCTCTGTCTCTTAGTCTGGGGTGCTGTGGCACAATCTCGGCTCACTGCAACCTCCTCCCCTCAGGTTCGAGTGATTCTCCTGCCTCAGCCTCTTGAGTAGCTAGGATTACAGGCGCACGCCACCATGCCTGGGTAATTCTTTGTGTTTTTAGTAGAGATGGGGTTTCACCACGTTGGCCAGGCTGGTCTCTAACTCCTGACCTCAGGTGATCGGCTCGCCTTGGTCTCCCAAAGTGCTGGGATTACAGGCGTGAGCCACCGCACCCGGCCCTTTCACGTCCCTTCTATGGTCACACCCCTATTGTAGAGATATTTAGACCGAAGCACAGAGAGGCTGAGAAGCTTGCTCAGAGTCGCATAGCTAGTGAGTGGCAGGATCGGAATTCACAATCTGGCTCCAGACCTGTGCTTTAACTGATGCCATCTTTCTTGGAAACTGTGTCTCCAAGAAATGACTGAATTTTTTTTTTTTTTTTTTTTGAGACGGAGTCTTGCTCTGTCACCAGGCTGGAGTGCAGTGGCACGCTCTCGGGTTTAAGCGATTCTCCTGCCTCAGCCTCCCGAGTAGCTGGGATTACAGGCACATGCCACCACGCACGGCTAATTTTTGTATTTTTAGTAGAGACGGCGTTTCACTATGTTGGCCAGGATGGTCTTGATCTCTTGACCTTGTGATCCGCCCACTTTGGCCTCCCAAAGTGCTGGGATTACAAGCGTGAGCCTCTGCACCCGGCCTTTCTTTTTAAGTATATAAATATTTTTAAATTTACTTTTCCCACACTACACTGATTTACAATTTTTCTTTCCTAAGTATGAACCACTTACTTTTCCTATATAACTATAGCTTGATCCTGAACATTTCTTCAACTTTTTTTTTTTTTTTTTTTAGACGGAGTCTCGCTCTGTCGCCCAGGCTGGAGTGCAGTGGCCGGATCTCAGCTCACTGCAAGCTCCGCCTCCTGGGTTTACGCCATTCTCATGCCTCAGCCTTCCGGGTAGCTGGGACTACAGGCACCCGCCACCTCGCCTGGCTACTTTTTTTGTATTTTTTAGTAGAGACGGGGTTTCACCATGTTAGCCAGGATGGTCTCGATCTCCTGACCTCGTGATCCGCTCGTCTCGGCCTCCTAAAGTGCTGGGATTACAGGCTTGAGCCACCGCGCCCGGCCCATTTCTTCAACTTTCTACAAGGTTTGCTAAACATCGATTATTTAAAAACAACAGTTGGCTGGGCGCAGTGGCTCATGCCTGTAATCCCGGCACTTTGCGAGGCTGAGGCAGGCAGATCACATGAGGCCAGGAGTTCAAGACCAGCTTGGGCAACTTGGTAAAACCATGTCTCTACTAAAAAGCAAAAATTAGCTGGGCATGGTGGCACACGTGTCCCAGCTACTCAGGTGACTGAAGCATGAGAGTTACTTGAACTGGGGAGGCAGAGGTTGCAGTGAGACAAGATTATGCCACTGCACTCCAGGATGAGTAACAGACCCTGTCTCAATAAAAATGACAATAAACTGCACGTTTGAAGTACAATTTGATGTATTTCAACTTATGTATATACCTAGGAAATCATCACTACAATCAAGATAATGAAGATTCATCATCCAAAAGTTTCCTCAGTTCCCTGTGATCCTTCCCTCCTGCCCCTGTCTGCCCCACCTCCTACAGGCAACCAGTGATCTGCTTTTTGTCACTATAGATTAGTTTGCATTTTCTAAAATTTTATGTAAATGACTGGCATCTTTCTCTCAGCATAATGATTTTTCAAAAAGAACATTTAACCAAGGTAGACCATATTCTGGACCATTAAACAAGGCTCAATACATTTAAAAGCATTCGAATCATGCAAAGTATGTTCTCTGACCACAATGGAATTAAATGTTAGAAATCAATAATACCATGGTGGTTGACTCCTGTAATCCCGGTATTTTGCAAGGCCGAGGCGGGCAGATCACTTGAGGCCAGGAGTTTGAGACCAGCCTGGCGAACATGGTAAACGCCTATCTCTACTAAAAATACAAATAAGTTAGCCAGGTGTAGTGACGCATGCCTGTAATCCCAGCTACTTGGGAGACTGAGGCATGAGAATTGCTTGAACCCTGGAGGCGGAGGTTGCAGTGAGCCAAGAGCATGCCACTGCACTCCAGCCTGGGCGACAGAGTGGGACTGTCTCAAAACAAAAACAAAAAAATCAATAACAAAAAAAATCTTTAAAAACCTCCAACTATTTGAAAACTAACTAAAACATTTATAAATAACCCATGAGTCAAGAAATAAGAAAAGCAAATTTTAAAAATATTTTGAACTGAATGAAAATGAAAAAAACAATGTATCAAAATGTATGAGCCAAGGGCAGTTGTGGTGGCTCACACCTGTAATCCCAGCACTTTGGGAGGCCACAGTGGGAGGACTGCTTGAGTCCAGGAGTTCAAGACCAGCCTGGGTAATATGGCAAGACCTCATCTCTACAAAAAAAAATAAAATTTAGCTGGGTGTGGTAGCACATGCCTGTGGTCTCACTCCTCAGGAGGCTGAGGCAGAAGGATCACCTGAGCCCAGCAGGTTGAGGCTGTAGTGAACCATGTTTGTGCCACTGTGCTCCAGCCTGGGCAGCACAGTGAGACTGTGTCTTTTTTTTTTTTTTTTTTTTTTTAGACAGTCTTGCTCTGTTGCCCCTGCTGGAGCGCAGTGGCACAATCTTGGCTCTCTGCAGCCTCTGCCTCCTGAGTTCAAGCAATTGTCCTGCCTCAGCCTCCTGAGTAGCTGGGACTACAGGTGTGTGCTGCCACACCCAGCTAAATTTTTTTGTATTTTTCATAGAGATGGGGTCTCACCTTGTTGGCCAGGCTGGTCTCAAACCTCTGATCTCGTGATTGGCCTGCCTCAGCCTCCCTAAGTGCTGGGATTACAGGTGTGGGCCACTGCACCTGGCTGAGACTGTGTATCAGGATAAAAAAAAAAAAAATCACACCAGACCTGGGTGTAACTGCCCTGGAGGCCTTTGCTCTGGGTGACCCTGAGTAAAGGACTTACCTCTCCTGAGCCTCAGTGTTCTCATCTGTACAGTGGGACCAAAGCCACCTACTTCAGAGTTGAGAGGATTAAGAAACCACATGCAAAGTAGCTAGCCTGCTGCCTGGTAAGCATGTAAGGGGGCATAAATTGCTATGGGGTAGGCTATCACCTGAGCCATTTCCAAAACCAGAAGCAGCTCATTTAAGCTTCATAACCACTCTAAGAAGAAGACATGTTCATGTCCATGCTACAGATACTGAAATGGATGCACAGAAAGGGTAAGTGACTTGCCCTGGGTCACACAGGCAGTGGCTGAACTAAGATCTGAATCCAGGCCACCCGGATCCAGAATCCATGCTCCAGCTTATACTGAGGGGCACTGAAAGGTTTCAAATGGAGAAGGAAAATGGTCAGATTGCCTTAACAACAACATCACTGTGGGATGAGGTCAACAAATATTTAGGATGCTAAATCTGCAGGGCTTGGTGATCTATTAGAAATATGTTGTTGAGGCCAGGCGTGGTGGCTCACGCCTGTAATCCCAGCACATTGGCAGGTCGAGGGGGACAGATCACGAGGTCAGGAGATCGAGACCATCCTGGCTAACACGGTGAAACCCCCTCTCTACTAAAAATACAAAAAAATTAGCCCGGCATGGTGGCGGGTGCCTGTAGCCCCAGCTACTAGGGAGGCTGATGTAGGAGAATGGCGTGAACCCGGGAGGTGGAGCTTGCAATGAGCTGAGGTCGCACCACTGCACTCCAGCCTGGGCGACAGAGTGAGACTCCATCTCAAAAAAAAAAAAAAAAAAAAGAAACATGTTGAGGAAGAGGAGGAGACTGGACAGAAAAGGAGGTGAAGCAGGAGTGGAAGAACTTGGGGTTGGAGGGCTAGAGGAAGCGGAGGAGCACGTGTGGTCTGTACTCTGAAGGAGAAGGCACCACATTCTGAGAACCTCTCCATGACAGGACACCTGGCCTGGTGGGAGGTAGGTGGGGGTTCCTAAGAAAATGTGTGAGCAGAAGCTCCATTAGAAATTAATTAGAGAGGCCGGGCGCGGTGGCTCAAGCCTGTAATCCCAGCACTTTGGGAGGCCGAGACGGGCGGATCATGAGGTCAGGAGATCGAGACCATCCTGGCTAATACGGTGAAACCCCGTCTCTACTAAAAAATACAAAAAACTAGCCGGGCGACGAGGCGGGCGCCTGTAGTCCCAGCTACTCCGGAGGCTGAGACAGGAGAATGGCGTGAACCCGGGAGGCGGAGCTTGCAGGGAGCTGAGAGCCGGCCACTGTACTCCAGCCTGGGCGGCGGAGCAAGACTCCATCTCAAAAAAAAA
>NW_016810565.1:3061160-3082232 GCF_001698545.2 Rhinopithecus bieti
ATCACGAGGTCAGGAGATCGAGACCATCCTGGCTAACATGGTGAAACCCCGTCTCTACTAAAAAATACAAAAAACTAGCCGGGCGAGGTGGCGGGCGCCTGTAGTCCCAGCTACTCAGGAGGCTGAGGCAGGAGAATGGCGTAAACCCGGGAGGCGGAGCTTGCAGTGAGCTGACATCTGGCCACTGCACTCCAGCCTGGGCGACAGAGCGAGACTCGGTATCAAAAAAAAAAAAAAAAATTAATTAGAGAACAGAGGGAATGGTGTTCCAGGCAGAGGGAACAGCATTTGCACAGCCTTGTGGAGGCGAGTCATGCGGAGAGTGCCAGACACAGAAATAGGAGCACAGTGGGAACTGGGGCTGTACGGGTAGGCAGCAGCGACCTGCAGGGCCTCACAGGACTAAAGAGCTCTGTTCTCTTCCTAGAAGGATGGGAAGTCAGCTAGGATTTGCGGAGGGTGGGGAGGAGGGAATAGATAGGGCCAGGTCTGTGTTCTCAAAGCTCACCCTGGCTACAGGTTGGAGACAGACCAGACCAGATGCAGGGAGCAGTTAGGTGGTTATGGAGGCCTTCCAGGTGAGTTCCCGGTTGTGTGGAAGCGGGAGATGAAGGTGGAGAGAAGTGGCTGGGTTCAAGAGGTACTTAGGAGGCACAAGTGGCAGGACTCAGTGCCAGATCCCTTATGGGGAAGCCTGGGATTCTTTAAGGTGGTGGGATAGTCAGTCACCCGGCTAACGAACCCTCAAAGAGGGCTGGAGAGGTGGGAGACGCTCATGAGGCTCAGTATCCAGCTCTGGAGCTGAGTCCTGGCCCGGCTCTTCCGTGAGTCATCTGCACACAAGTTCTATTACAGTGCTGGACAAGATTTCCTGGGGGCAAGGACCCACCTCCAGGAGCTCCGTGATTTGCCAGGGAGAGGGGCATGAGTCTGAGAAGAGAGAAGGAACAGCCAGCGGCTGGCAAATTGATGGTAGAAACCATGACAGAGGTCTCAACTGGTGTGTAACTGTGGAATGTCACCCGGAGACAGGACAAAAATGTCCTGTTTATTAACCGAGGCGGGAGAGCTGGAAAGACAGGAAGTTGTGGAAGGAAGGAGGGACATTAAAGGTGGGGCCTGACAGGAAACAGTGGTTCCCAGTGATGCCCAGACCTAGGGAGGGGCTTTGGGACAGGTTCACTGGAGAAATGGGGAAAAATGAAGGTCCCAAAAACAAGACAGACTGTCAGAGCTAGGGCCCGGGATGGCTCTTCTATAAGAAATCTCAAACCCCCTGGGCAATGGCAGAAACTGCGGTAGGAAAAGTTCCTACAAGTGAGGAGAATGGGGACAGTGGCTGGTGGTGACAGGAAGGAAACAGGCGGAGGAGGCACTCGCAAGGGAAGACCTTGCGCCCCTTCAGCGACCAGCTCACCGCCCCGCCTGCTTCCGGATTCCTCCCTGCCAGTCCTGGCTGCAGTGTAGGGAAGGCCTGGGCCGGGGGCGCCCCGCCAGGCTGCGGAACAGCTCTCACGGGAGCCGGCACACACCCAGTAACCACCGCTGGGGCCCGCGCCACGTGGCTGCTACTTTCCATCCACTTCTCCCGCTTTGTAATGCCAGGCAAGACGCTTTATGTTGATTTCACACACTCTTAAAGGGTCCCAGGCCGCAGTCTGAAAACCCCTGCTCCTGAGCAAGTTGGTTTTCCCTAGAGACCAGGAAGCGGAGATAGTTCCGTCGTTTGTTTACACGGTAAGGAGCTTCCAGATTATTCCCAGGACCTGGCTATGAGTGTAGGCAGGAGGAGGCCCAACCATGGGAGGCGCCAGAGAGGAAGAGGACAGAGACCAGGCATGGGATCCAGGTCTAAGGAACCCCAACACCTCCAAGGTTCTCACAGCTGGCCTTGACCAAAATACCCGAAAATTCTCATGTAGAAACTGGCTCTTCCAGCCTGAGCAACATGGTGAAACCCCGACTATACAAATAAATGCAAAAACGAGCCGGGTGTGGTGTCCGCGCCTGTGGTCCTCCGCCCGCGCTCGTCCCAGCTGCTCGGAAAGCTGAGGTGGGAGGATCACCTGAGTGCGGGAGGTCGAAGCTGCAGTGAACCGAGATTGTGCCACAGCACCCCAGCCTGGGCGACAGAGCGAGAGCCTGTCCAAAAACAAAAAAACACCAAACCTGTCTTTCAGGGCAGCTTAATCACCAAAGTGCCAAGTGTTAGATACTTAATTAGGAGACCTCAAATCGATCGGCAAAACGATGGGCTTTTAAAAATCATGCCGGGTGTTGCTGGGTAAGCATGAATTTATTCACCAAGGGCCCGATTCCCAAGCTAAGCGACCCTGAAGTGTGAAGGACATGGCTTCCGGGGAACCCAAAGGTAGGGAGCGCTCCTGAGCCAGCGGTGGGTCTGGAGACTTCCCGACCGCGCAGGCGGCGGGACGGCGTCCCCTGCGCGCAGCAGCTGGAGGCCAACAGCCCAACGGCCCCCAGGGAGCAGAGCCCCGCGATCCCGGCGCCGCCTGCGGCCGGGTGTTTTGGCAGCGGGCGCGCCGCCCATCAGGACGACGGCTCCGGTAGTCTCCCGGGCGCGCGAGACCCGGGGCGCTCCCCGTCCACGCACGACCCTCCCTCCAGGCGCGCCTCCCGCCCGGCCCCGCATTCTGCTCAGCCCAGGTGACCAAGTACACCTCACTTCAAAGGCCGCCCGCGCTCGGCAGGTGGGAGTGCAGGGAGGAGGGCGCGGGCGGCCCCAGAGGGCGCCCAGACCTTCCCGAGAATTCCAGGCCGCGCAGGCGCATTGAGGTCGGCGCGGGAGCGTGCGAGAGGCGCGGGGCGGCGATTGAGGGAAGGTTTCCCGGGCTGGGCCACGAGCAGGGCCTGCGCGCGCCAGCGGGAGGGGCGGGCCAGGGCGAGGGCGCAGGCGCAGGCGCGCGGCCGCGGCGGCGGTTGGGGAGGGGTCTTCCGGAAGGTTCGGGAGGCTTCTGGAAAAAGCGCCGCGCGCTGGGCGGGCCCGTCGCTATATAAGGCAGGCGCGGGGGCGGCGCGTCAGTTGCTTCAGCGTCTTGGTGCTGCTTTGCCGTGAACGTTTTGCAGCCTCTTACGCCAAGGGTCGTGAGGGGCGGTTGTGGGGCCTGTGGAGGTGGATTGGCGGGCTGGGCGGCTGGGCGGCGGAGCGAGCTGCGGGGGCCAAACGGGCCCGGACCCGCCAGTGCCGCGCTCCGGCGGCGCGCTCCCTGTTCCGGAGGCCATGGGCCCGCTGCTGTCTCCGCACGCCGCACAGGAATGGGCTGGGCAGGCTTTGCTTCCCTGAGGCTCCGCAGCAGCCCCGGAGCTGGCGCCGCACGCGAGCAGAGCGGCCCTGTCGCTGGGGGCCCCCTGGCCGGCCCAGCTGGGGGCGCAGGCGGAGGAGGCCGCCCTGGGAGCCGCAGCCCGCGCGGGAGGGCACACGGGGGGTCGGTTGGGGACCGCGGCGCGGGACTGGGCCGGGCCTGCAGCGGCCTCCCGGAAGCGCGCACACGCTCGTGGTAGTTACCGCGCTCCGAAATGAGGTCATTCTTTGTCAGCCGCCCCTTCTATTTTCGGTTTACTTAAACTTCGCAAATCTGCAATCCGGCTTTAAAAATGTTGGGAGGACGCGGTGGAATCTCGTGTTGCCGCTGTAGACGTCCTGCAAGGTTTTAAACAGGCGCGGTGTCGTTCCAGATGCCTGAGGAAACCCAGACCCAGGACCAACCGATGGAGGAGGAGGAGGTTGAGACGTTCGCCTTTCAGGCAGAAATTGCTCAGTTGATGTCACTGATTATCAATACTTTCTATTCGAACAAAGAGATCTTCCTGAGAGAGCTAATTTCAAATTCATCAGATGTAAGTCGTTTATTAACCCAGAGTAGGATTTTGGTTTCAATATGAACTTCTTGGGGGGTGTATGCTTAATTAATATTTTTTGTTAATAGGCATTGGACAAAATCCGGTATGAGAGCTTGACGGATCCCAGTAAATTAGACTCTGGGAAAGAGCTGCATATTAACCTGATACCAAATAAACAAGATCGAACCCTCACTATCGTGGATACTGGAATTGGGATGACGAAGGCTGACTTGATCAATAACCTTGGTACTATCGCCAAGTCTGGGACCAAAGCGTTCATGGAAGCTTTGCAGGCTGGTGCAGATATCTCCATGATTGGCCAGTTCGGTGTTGGTTTTTATTCTGCTTATTTGGTTGCTGAGAAAGTAACTGTGATCACCAAACATAACGATGATGAGCAGTACGCCTGGGAGTCCTCGGCAGGGGGATCATTTACAGTGAGGACAGACACAGGTAGGTACCTGAACACTCACTGGTTAAGTCAGTGGCAGAATGGTGGGGTGCTGCAACCCTTGGACCCCTGGGGATGCGGCGAAGTTCACAGAAATGTGTGTTTATCCAAGGATCAGGAACAAGCTAGAGCTCTGAATTAGTGTGTAATGGCATGACTTGGTGATTACTTTTTTTGGGCAAGGCACTTAGATCTGCTGTGGGAGCCTTTGCATCTGTAGTAAGGGCAAACCTCGCTTCATAGACACGTTATAAGGGTTAAGCATGGCATTGAGCACTAAATTGAATGTATTATTGAGTCAATTTTCTTTATTTCTCTTGCAGGTGAACCTATGGGTCGTGGAACAAAGGTGATCCTGCACCTGAAAGAAGACCAAACTGAGTACTTGGAGGAACGAAGAATAAAGGAGATTGTGAAGAAACATTCTCAGTTTATTGGATATCCCATTACTCTTTTTGTAAGTTTTTACATAATTGCAGAGTGCATTACTGTCTGTAGGTGACTGGGGTGACTGTACTACATCCTTAGTTCCTAGGTGTGTTGAACTAGTCTGAAGCCTGGGGAGCCTAAGCTCTACTAACTCTTTGAAGGTCCCTCGGGCTATTAATACTAAGTTGGTATATCAAATATTGATGAGAAGCTGCCTGACTGCTTCTCAACCTCGCTAATGCAGGCTTTGGCCTTAGATTGAAAATAGAGGGGCAGCGCTATGACTTAGTTCTAGAGTGCAGCAGTGATGTGATTTCATGTCTTTTTAAGGTGGAGAAGGAACGTGATAAAGAAGTCAGCGATGATGAGGCTGAAGAAAAAGAAGACAAAGAAGAAGAAAAGAAAAGAAGAGAAAGAGTCCGAAGACAAACCTGAAATTGAAGATGTTGGTTCTGATGAGGAGGAAGAAGAAAAGAAGGATGGTGACAAGAAGAAGAAAAAGAAGATTAAGGAGAAGTACATCGATCAAGAAGAACTCAACAAAACAAAGCCCATCTGGACCAGAAATCCCGACGATATTACTAATGAGGAGTACGGAGAATTCTACAAGAGCTTGACCAATGACTGGGAAGATCACTTGGCAGTGAAGGTGAGTGAGGGACTGATGGCTGCTTCAAGCTTGTCCTTAGATTATCATCCCACCACCCCAAATATCTGCTCTAATGCATTGTTCATTGGTACTTAGTGTGTCTGTTCTATTACAGCATTTTTCAGTTGAAGGACAGTTGGAATTCAGAGCCCTTCTATTTGTCCCACGACGTGCTCCTTTTGACCTATTTGAAAACAGAAAGAAAAAGAACAACATCAAATTGTATGTACGCAGAGTTTTCATCATGGATAACTGTGAGGAGCTAATCCCTGAATATCTGAGTAAGTATAGATAGGAAAAATAATCACTGTCACTGATTAAAGAAATACTTCTGGTTGGGCATGGTGGCTAACACCTGTAATCTCAGCAGTTTGGGAGCCCGGGGTGTGCGGATCACTTGAGGTCAGGAGTTCAAGACCAGCCTGGCCAACATGGTGAAACTCCATCTCTCCTAATATTAGAAAAATTAGCCCGATGTGGTGGCAGGCTGAGGCATGAAAATAGCTTGAAAAACCCCCCTGGGAGGCAGAGGTTGCTGTGAGCGGAGATTGCGCCACTGCCTTCCAGCCTGGGCAACAGAGTGAGACTCTGTCTCAAAAATAACCTCGTATCATCTCCAGGTTCTTATCTTTGCTTTTGGGGGTTTACATAGTACCAGTTTTGTCCTTGGAATGACTCTGCATTTGGTTTTTATATTTTTTTCAGACTTCATTAGAGGGGTGGTAGACTCGGAGGATCTCCCTCTAAATATATCCCGTGAGATGTTGCAGCAAAGCAAAATTTTGAAAGTTATCAGGAAGAATTTGGTCAAAAAATGCCTAGAACTCTTTACTGAACTGGCGGAAGATAAAGAGAACTACAAGAAGTTCTATGAGCAGTTCTCTAAAAACATAAAGGTTGGTGTAAACATTTGACCATTGGTAGTTTTCCAACTGGCCTCTCTAGATTCTTTTTTTTTTTGAATTCAGAAAGTCTTTAGTAAAGAACATACTTTGTTTTAGCTTGGAATACATGAAGACTCACAAAATCGGAAGAAGCTTTCAGAGCTGTTAAGGTACTACACATCTGCCTCTGGCGATGAGATGGTTTCTCTCAAGGATTACTGCACCAGAATGAAGGAAAACCAGAAACATATCTATTATATCACAGGTAGGGGGACGCTATGTTACAGTCATGTACGTTGTTATTATAACCTTGTAGGCTCTGTGGGTGTGTTTTCTACTCAGGTAGCACTGTTAAATAACTGGCGTTGATCTAGGCAAGATAATTAACATGAACTAGATCATTATCTGTCTTAGGTTCTGCCTAGGTATCTGGCTAGCAAAAGTTAGAAGTAGATGAAGCCATTCTTATTGTTAAAAGGTCTAAAAGTAACTTTGTAATACCTCAGGTGAGACCAAGGACCAGGTAGCTAACTCAGCCTTTGTGGAACGTCTTCGGAAACATGGCTTAGAAGTGATCTATATGATCGACCCCATTGATGAGTACTGTGTCCAACAGCTAAAGGAATTTGAGGGGAAGACATTAGTGTCAGTCACCAAAGAGGGCTTGGAACTTCCAGAGGATGAAGAAGAAAAAAAGAAACAGGAAGAGAAAAAAACAAAGTTTGAGAACCTCTGCAAAATCATGAAAGACATACTGGAGAAAAAAGTTGAAAAGGTATGTGAATACAGCATTTCCTGATCGTTGATACCTTTAAGGTGCTTTCAAGCTTAGTCATACATGACCCATTTTCCCTTGTTTTCAACTTAATATGGAAAATTATGTCGTGTATGGTTGGGTGTGGTGGCTCACGCCTGTAATCCCAGCACTTTGGGAGGCTGAGGCAGTGGATTACAAGGTCAGGAGATGGAGACCATCCTGGCTAACACAGTGAAACCCTGTCTCTACTAAAAATACAAAAAAATTAGCCAGACTTGGTGGCGGGCGCCCGGAGGCTGAGGCAGGAGAATCTCCTGAACCCGAGAGGCAGAGGTTGCAGTGAGCCAAGATCACACCACTGCACCTCCAACCTGGGTGACCAAGCGAGACTATCTCGGGGAAAAAAAAAAGGTGGTGTACGTAAAACGAAATTAATTATAACCTGTGCTCTTTGGCTACCTAATGCAACATTTAAGTTCTATTTGATAATAGTATTTCCGATCTATTGTTTGGGTTCTTCAGATTTCATTTGACAATGAAAGTTTAGGGTTTAATCTTTCTAGGCTCCTAGTCATCACTTCTTGATTACAGGTGGTTGTGTCAAACCGATTGGTGACGTCTCCATGCTGTATTGTCACAAGCACATACGGCTGGACCGCAAACATGGAGAGAATCATGAAAGCTCAAGCCCTAAGAGACAACTCAACAATGGGTTACATGGCAGCAAAGAAACACCTGGAGATAAACCCTGACCATTCCATTATTGAGACCTTAAGGCAAAAGGCAGAGGCTGATAAGAACGACAAGTCTGTGAAGGATCTGGTCATCTTGCTTTACGAAACTACACTCCTGTCTTCTGGCTTCAGTCTGGAAGATCCCCAGACACATGCCAACAGGATCTACAGGATGATCAAACTTGGTCTGGGTAAGCCTTATACTATGTAATGTTACAAAGGAAAGAAATACACATGACAGTGAAGAAAGTGGTAAACTTTCAGTTATCCAAACTTGAAGCACCTTGTCCTGCTTGGAGGCATTCAAGAATTTTTTTTTAGGGATAAGTAAGGTCTTACAAGAGCTAAGAAATGAAATTGAGATTCATATGCCCTGTAAATACTGTCTTGAAAGAAGGTGTAAACCAGGAGTATTACACTAATAGCTGGCTTTAAGAAATCTTTCTAATACACGGATTTTATTTTGGAAACAGGTATTGATGAAGATGATCCTACTGCTGATGATACCAGTGCAGCTGTAACTGAAGAAATGCCGCCCCTCGAAGGAGATGACGACACATCACGCATGGAAGAAGTAGACTAACCCCCGGCTGAGGGATGACTTACCTGTTCAATACTCTACAGTTCTTCTGATAATATATTTTCAAGGATGTTTTTCTTTATTTTGTTAATATTAAAAGTCTGTATGGCATGACAACAGCTACTTTAAGGGGAAGATAAGATTTCTGTCTATTTCTAAGTGATGCTGTGGTACCTTAGGCACTAAAGCAGAGCTAGTAATGCTTTTTTAGTTTCACATTGGTTTATTTTAACAGATTGGGGTAACGTGTGTTGTAAGATGTATGTAACATGTTAACTTTGTGGTCTAAAGTGTTTAGCTATCAAGCCGGATTTCTGAGTAGACCAAATCTTGTTATCGAAGTGTTCTTGAGTTATATACCTGGATGTTTAGAAAAGTATTTGTTACATCTTGTAGGATCTACTTTTTGAACTTTTCATCCCCTGTAGTTGCCAATTTTGCATGTACTAGTCCTCTAGAAATAGGTTAAACTGAAGCAGCTTGATGGAACTCTCCACAGGGCTTATTTTCCAAAGAAAAGTATTGTTTGGAGGAGCAAAGTTACAAGGCTACCTAAGCATATCATAAAGCTGTTCAAAAATAACTCAAGTCTTGTGGATGGAAATGTAGTGCTCGAGTCACATTCTGCTTAAAGTTGTAACAAATACAGATGAGTTAAAAGATGTTACGTGACAGTGTCTTATTTAGGGGGAAAGGGGAATATCTGGATGACATTGGTGCCACAATGTAAAACAGGTGCTAGCAGGAGATGGTTAAACACTGACCGCTCCGGCCGGGCGCGGTGGCTCAAGCCTGTAATCCCAGCACTTTGGGAGGCCGAGACGGGCGGATCACGAGGTCAGGAGATCAAGACCATCCTGGCTAACATGGTGAAACCCCGTCTCTACTAAAATACAAAAAACTAGCCGGGCGACCTGGCGGGCGCCTGTAGTCCCAGCTACTCGGGAGGCTGAGGCAGGAGAAGGGCGTGAACCTGGGAGGCGGAGCTTGCAGTGAGCTGAGATCCGGCCACTGCACTCCAGCCTGGGCGACAGCGAGACTCCGTCTCAAAAAAAAAACAGAACACTGACTGCTCCAAGGGTTGACAGGATCTTCCCAGCATATACTCCGCAGGTGAGGGGTGGAGCGCATGAAGTAGGCACAGAAAATAGCAATGCAGACAACGTGTATCCCGTTTCCGTGAGTTAACGTGTTCTCCCCTTAGTGTCCACATTGTTTTGATGTTATTCATGGAATACCTTCTGTTCTAAATAGAGTCACTTAATTCCTTGGCCTTATAGTGTCTCAAAGTTGTTTACCAAATCTACTTAAAACTATCCTGTCTGAAATCTCTCCTTACTAATTTTCTGTTTTTTTATTGAGCCAGCTGACACCTGTAAGCAGCAGGTAACAAGCTGGTGGGAAAAAGATGGGCTGGCACAAGTCAAAAGAAAAAGTGCCGGGAGCGGTGGCTCATGCCTGTAATCCAACACTTGCGGGTAGATCACGTGAGGTCAGGAGAGCAGCCAGCCTGATCAACGTGGAGAAAACCCATCTCTACTAAAAATACAAAATTAGCCGGGTGTGGTGGTGGGCCCCTGTAATCCTAGCTACTGGGGAGCCTGAGGCAGGAGAATCACTTGAAACCGGGAGGCAGAGGTTGCGGCGGGCTGGGATTGTGCCATTGCACTCCAGCCTGGGCAGCAGGAGCGAAACGCATCTCAAAAAAGAAGATGGAAAATACCAGCTCAATACGTAAGATTCCCTCTGGGGACTGGGAGTGGTAATGGCTAAATAGAAGTCTTCACTTCTGAAATTTGGTGGTTCTAGAAAAGAAAATTTGGTTAGATAGCATATAGGATTTGCATTCTGAGCCTAATGCAATATATAAAAATGATAGGAAATGCTTGGGACTTGGATATGTGACAGTGACTAAGGGGACAGTGCACAGGCAGGGAGAGGCCTTTGTCTCAGTCCCTCGTGCTAAGCAGGTATTGAATGCTTGGTAAATGGCAATCACATTTAATCCTTTAAATCCTCTGAGAAGTTCTTAGTTCCCTTAGACAATATATAGGAGGAATATGTAAATTGAGGTCTTAGTAGTGGCTGAATTTAAATTTAACTCCGAAGCCCCATTTTATTCTAAGTTTTGTTGCATACTGAAAGGTGTCAGCAGCTAGAAGAAAGGTTTATGGTGTTGAACTAGAAAGTGAATGGCAAAAAGTCTATTTTGTTTTTTCCCAGGTCTAGCAAGGGAATATTAAATCTTAAGATTTCTTTCGATTTAAAACATAAGGCACTTGAGGGGGTCAGTCAATGTAGGACCTCTATAAATGATCTCCCAAATGAACTCATCCTCCTGGAGTTACTGGAAAAGCGTTTATGGCAAATAGATGGGTACTTACTTGCGCATCTGGACCTATCTCCCAGCAACCCCTGTGCTGGAGACTGCACCACCAAGAAGATGGATCCCCAGCCCAGTGAGTGAGAAGAGGAGCTAGATGACACATGAATGTCGTGCTGAAAATGCCCTTGTACTGCTCTAGGACCACAATTCTTACCCTATCGCTTCAAAATTCACTGTTGTTTCAAACCTTCCATAATCAAGTTCCATCCTGCCAAGGAGAGTAGTGAATGCAGAAAAGACATGCAAACTGGACAAGGGAAAGACTTCATAGATGACATGGTTGTCTAGGTAGGAAACTCGTAAGAAATCTACCAAAATGATACTAGAAGTTATTTTAGCATAGGATAGGAGATCAATATATAAAAATCTGTTGAGCCAGGCATGGTGATTCACGCCTGTAATCTTAACACTTTGGGAGGCCAAGGTAGGATTGCTTGAGCCCAGGAGTTCAAGACTGCCTAGGCAACAAAGTGAGACCCTGTTCCTCTGAAAAAATTAAACTAAGGCCAGGTGTGGTGGTTCATGCCTGTAATCCCAGCACTTTGGGAGGCCGAGGTGGGTGGATCACCTGAGGGTCAGGAGTTCCAGACCAGCCTGGCCAACATAGCAAAACCCCATCTCTACTAAAAATACAAAAATTAGCCGGGCGTGATGGCAGGCACCTGTAATCTCAGCTACTTGGGAGGTTGAGGCAGGAGAATCACTTGAACCTGGGAGGCAGAGGTTGCAGTGAGCTGATTGTGCCACTGCACTCCAGACTGGGCAACAGAAGGAGACATCGTCTCAAAAAAAAAAAAAAAAAAAAAGCCAGGCATGGTGCCACATGCCTATAGGCCAGCTACCTGGGAGGCTGAGGTGGGAGGATTGCATGAGCTCAGGTGTTCAAGGCTACGGTGAGCCATAATTATTCCACTGCACCCCAACTTGGGACATAGAGCAAGACCCTGTCTATAAAAATAAAAGAATGAAAGAAAGAAAAGCAGTAGTTCCCTGGGGCCAGGAGTCAGAGTGGGGAGTGACTGCAGAGAGGCAAGAAGGAGTTTTTTTTTTTTTTTTTTTTTTNATGAAGTCTCACTCCATTGCACACTGGAGTGCAGTGGTGTGATCTCGGCTCACTGAAACCTCCGCCTCCTGGGTTCAAGCAATTCTCCTGCCTCAGCCTCCTGAGTAGCTGGGATTACAGGCACTCACCACCATGCTCGGCTAATTTTTTGTTTTTGTTTTCCAAGACAGAGTCTCACTTTGTTGCCCAGGCTGGAGTGCAATGGCGCAATCTTGGCTCACTGCAAACTCACCTCCCGGGTTCAAGCGATTCTCAGGCCTCAGCCTCCCAAGTAGCTGGGACTACAGGCACCCGGCTAATTTTGTATTTTTGGTAGAGACGAGGTTTCACCATGTTGGCCAAGCTTGTCTCCAACTCCTGACCTCAGGTGATCTGCCCACTTCGGCCTCCTTAAGTGCTGGCATTACAGGCATGAGCCACGCACCGAGCCAGGACTCCTTCATCTGCTTGAGGCTGACCCTCTCCTCCTGTCCTGAGAGCTCACTTTACCCAGGCCACTTCCACCACATGCATGGCTCTTCTGGAGCGGAATCCCCTGCCTCCTCGTTGCCTCAGGAAGTGGCCTACACCACCCCTGTCCTCACCATCTCTCGGTCCTCTCAACTTTTAGTGATTCCTACCAGGCATAGATTCAAGATCAATATTCACTTTTTTGTTTTCTTTGTTCTTTTCTTTTTTTTTAGACAGAGTCTTGCTCTGTCCCCAGGCTGGAGTGTAGTGGTGCGATCTTGGCTCACTGCAACCTCCACCTCCTGGGTTCAAGCAATTCTCCTGCCTCAGCCTCCCGAGTAGCTGGGACTACACGCACACGCCACCACGCCCGGCTAATTTTGTATTTTTAGTAGAGACAGAGTTTCACCATGATGGCCAGGATGGTCTGGATCTCTCGACCTCATGATCCGCCTGCCTCGGCCTCCCAAAGTGCTGGGATTACAGGTGTGAGCCACCACGTCCTGCCGATTCATCAAGTTTTTATTGAATACCTACTAAAAGCCAGCCCAATACAGTGCAGTGGGCCACACGAGTGATGATGGCACCACTTGGGGAGGCCAGCAGGGCAGAACTAAGCTACAGCAGCTACCAGGAACACCCCAACTGAGGACTAGGCATGAAGCAAGGTGGGGTTTGCTCTGCTGGTGGGGCAGAGTTCAGAGAAGCTCTGGGAAGGAGGTATCCAGACTGATAGAAAGGGGACTGCAGTGGAGCACACCTGTAGTCCCAGCCACTTGGGAGGCTGAGTAGGAGGATCTCAAGCCCCGGAGTTCTGGGTTGTAGTGCTGTACTGCGGTTGGGAGTCCACGTTAAGCTCAGCATCAGTATAGTGACCTCCTGGGAGTGGGGGACCACCAGGTTGCCTAAGGAGGGGCAAAGGGACCCAGGTCAGAAATGAAACAGCTCAAAACTACCAGGTTGATCAGAAGTGGGATCATGCCTGTGACTAGTCACTGCACTCCAGCCTGGGCAACATAGCAAGACCCTGTCTCTATTTAAAACATTAAATAAATAAATATGCTTGCTCAGATGGTCTAAAGAAAGAAAGATATAAATAAATAAAGCTGATCTCATTCAACAAAGAGGGAAGGGGAGGCGGCTTTCCTGGCTGAAGGAAGGGCACATCCCCAGGCTTGAGAAGTGGGCACGCTTGCTCTTGGGAAGGGACATGTGAGCCATCTGATGGGGGATACAAATTATTGTGTGTTCCTGGAACATTAGCCATGGGCCCAGTAGCCTGTGGTTTGCCATGAGAAGCCTCTTTAAAATGATGGGGCCTATACCCACCCCTTGAAAAATGTTCTTAATACCAGTAATACTGAGGCAGCCGGCTAAGTCCGCTTCTCTATTTCCTTTCATGAAATTGTCTCATCTTTTTTTTTTTTTGAGACGGAGTCTCGCTTTGTTCCCCAGGCTGGAGTACAGTGGCATGATCTCGGCTCACAGCAAGCTCCACCTCCCGGGTTCACGCCATACTCCTGCCTCAGCCTCCCGAGTAGCTGGGACTACAGGCGCCCGCTACCACACCCGGCTAATTTTTTGTATTTTTAGTAGAGATGGGGTTTCACCATGTTAGCTAGGATGGTCTCGATCTCCTGACCTCGTGATTCGCCTGTCTCGGCCTCCCAAAGTGCTGGGATTACAGGCGAGCCACCGCTCCTGGCCTTTTTTTTTGAGACAGAGTCTTGCTCTGTTGCCTAGACTGGAGTGCAGTGGCACAATCTTGGCTCACTGCAACCTCTGCCTCCCAGATTCAAGCAGTCCTCCTGCCTCAGCCTCCCAAGCAGCTGGGATTACAAGTATGTGCCACCATGCCCAGCTAATTTTTGTATTTTTAGTAGAGACAGGGTTTCACTATGTTGGCCAGGCTGGTCTTGAACTCCTGATTTCAAGGGATCTGCCTACCTCCACCTCCAAAAGTGCGGAGATTACAGGCATGAGCCACCACACCTGCCTTATTTTATTTTATTTTATATTTTATTATTTGAGACAGGTCTGGCTCTGTTGCCCGGTCTGGAGTGCAGTGGTACAAGCTCAGCTCACTGCAGCCTTGACCTTCCAGGATCAAGCGATCCTCCCAAATCAGCCTCCCAAGCAGCTAAGACTACAGGCAGGTGCCACCATGCCCGGCTAACTGCTAATTTTTGTATTTTTTATAGAGACGGGGGGTGTCTCACCATATTTCCCAGGCTGGTCTTGAACGCCTGCCTCAGCCTCCCAAAGCTCTGGGATTACAGGTGTGAGGCATCGCACCCGACCCTTCTTTATTTTATAGATAAGAAAAACAAGCTCTAGAAGTGGAGGACACACAGGGCTCTCTGGGTTAAAGGGAGGCCAGGGCCGTGGTGCAAGCATCGGGCTTCTACTCCTGCACCCTGGCACCTCCCAAATGGCCAAGGGCTAGGCAGGGTCTGGGGAGTGGGATGGACTTCCTAGGCTCAGCTCTGCTTCCAGGGAAGGGGTTCAGGAGGAGCAGATAGGCCCAGTCTTGAGTTTAAGGCTACCAACGTGTGTGTGTTTTGCTTAGGTTTGTATCCCAAATACTCATAACAGCGTCTGGCACATGGCAGGCACACAAATCTTTGCCAACAAATAACAAATTAACCTAAGCACTTCATGGTTTATACTTTCACTTACAGTTTCTATTTTTTTTTTTTTTTTTTTTGAGACTGAGCCTCGTTCTGTCACCCAGGCTGGAGTGCAGTGGCACCATCTTGGCTCACCACAACCTCCACCCTTCCAGGTTCAAACAATTCTTGCGCCTCAGCCTCCTGAGTAGCTAGGACCACAGGCACACATCACCACGCCTGGCTAATTTTCTCTCTTTTATAAACTATTTATTTTGGAGATTTCCAGAACATGCAAAATAGAAGAAGATAGATGATAACAAATGTTGGTAAGGATGTGGAAAATTGGAACTCTCACAGGTACCCTGCTGGTAGGAATGTAAAATGATACTGTTCTGGAAAACAGTCTGGCTGTTCCTCAAAATGTTAAACATAGCATTGCCATACGATCCAGCGATTCCACTCCTTGGGATTTACTCAAGATGAATGGATGAACAAAATGTGCTCTATGCATATAATGGAATATTATTCAGCCTTAAAAAGGAAGAAAATTCTGACACATGCTACAACATGGATGAACCTTAAAGACATTGTACTAACTAAAATAAGCCAGTCACAGAAGGACACACACTGTATGATTCCACTTATCTCAGGTACCTCGAGTAGGCAAATTCAGAGAGACAGGAAATAGAATGCTGGTTGCCAGAAGCTTGGGGAGGAGGGAAAGGAGAGTTAGCATTTAATGGGAACAGTTTTCATTTGGGAAGATGGAAAAGTTCTGAAGATGGATGGTGATGATGGTTGTACAACAAAGTGAATATCTCCACCACTGAACTGCAGACTTAAAAATTGTTAAAATGATAAACTTCATGTTATGTATGTTTTATTTATTTATTTATATTATTTATTTATTTATTTATTTTTGGAGACAGAGTCTCACTCTGTCATCCAGGCTAGAGTGCAGTGGCGCGACTTTGGCTCACTGCAACCTCCGCCTCCAGGGTTCAAGTTATTCTCCTGCCTCAGCCTCCCGAGTAGCTCAGATTACAAGCACTGCCACCACGCCTGGTTAATTTTTTGTATTTTTAGTAGAGATGGGATTTCTCCATGTTGCCCAGGCTGGTCAGGCAGGTCAGAAGGCTGAGGCAGGAGAATAGCTTGAACCTGGGAGGCAGAGGTTGCAGTGAACTGAGATCATGCCATTGCATTCTAGCCTGGGCAACAAGAACGAAACTGTTTCAAAAACAAACACACACACACACACACACACACACACACACACACACACACACACACAGAAATCATTCCAGGCAGAGGAGCGCTGGTGTGTGAGGTCTTAGAAAGAGACGTCTGTCAGTTTTTTTCTTCTTTTTCTTTTTTCTGTTTTTTGAGACAGAGTCTTGCTCTGTGCCCAGGCTAGAGTGCAGTGGTATAATATCGGCTCACTGCAACCTCTGCCTCCCGGGTTCAAGTGATTCTCCTGCCTCAGCTTCTTGAGTAACTGGAATTACAGGCACCAGCCACCATGCCCAGCTAACTTTTGTATTTTAGTAGAGATGGGGTTTCACCATGTTGGCCAGGCTGGTCTTGAACTCCTGACCTCGTGATTTGCCCACCTCAGCCTCCCAAAGAACTGGGATTACAGGTGTGAGCCACCACACCTGGCCTGTAACATAAAACTGACCATTGTAAACCATTTTTAAGTGTATAATCCAGTGCATTAACTACCTTCACAATGTCATGCAACTATCATTACTATTTCCAAAACTTTTTCATTCCCCCAACAACAACTCTGTACCCAGTAAGCCATCAATTGCCTGAGATGGTCTCCATATCCCTTTGCACCAGGCTAAATCCTTCCACTCTTCCACTATCTGGTCCCAGGTAATCCTTCCATTATCTGGTATCAGAAAATATTTTCCTGACATCACGTAAGCCCTGCATACACTCTCCTTGCATCCTCTACCTTTCTTTGTAGCATTATGCAACTGTAATGAAATGACCATTCGTTTCAGGTCAGTCTTCCTGTCTCTCCGCTGCCTGTCAGCCCAGGAGGGAAGGCGTGAGTGTTCACTGCTAAACTGGTGCATGTGGCAAACACCTGATACGTATTTGTGGCCTGAGTGAAGAAGTGGTATGTACAACTGATGTGTTCCCCCTTCCTGTGGGGGTGACAATTTGTTTAAATAATTCTGTATAATTTAGGAAGCTTTTGTTCCCTTTGCTAAGCCTTCAAGATCTGCTCAAGACTTTGAAAGTGTGACTATAGACTCTTCCATAGGAGAGAATGTCACATCACCTCCCTGGGAAGAACACTCCAGGAAGCAGGGCTTTCAGTGAGTCACGGTGTATTAATAGCACCATCAAAATCTGAACAAAGATGCCATTATGTTAGCGCAGAGCCAGTGAGCTGAACACGCTATCTGCCAAGTGTGTGTTTTTGCTTGGAACATCTATCATCTTCTTATGAAAGCATTTTAGCCTCAACACTTGATCAATGAAAGTTCTAGAACTTGAAATGCAGCCCAAAAAGAAGCACTCTTGTTTTTTGTGAGCCACTGCGCCCGACCATGATGTCTTGTTTTTTTAATGCCAGGCTAAAATTCAAAAAACAGGCCGGGCGCGGTGGCTCACACCTGTAATCCCAGTACTCTGGGAGACCAAGGCGGGTGGATCATCAGGTCAGGAGACTGAGACCATCCTGGCTAACACAGTGAAACCCCGTCTCTACTAAAAATACAAAAAATTGGCTGGGCGTGGTGGCAGGAGCCTGTAGTCCCAGCTACTCGGGAGGCTGAGTGAATGGTGTGAATCCCGGAGGCAGAGGTTGCAGTGAGCTGAGATCCGGCCACTGCATTCCAGCCTGGGCGACAAAGCCAGACTCCATCTCAAAAAAAAAAAAAAAAAAAATCAGAAAACAGAAAACAGGCCAGGCACAGTGGTTCACACCTGTAATATCAGCATTTGGGAGGCCAAGGTGGGTGGATCATCTGAGGTTAGGAGTTTGAGACCAGCCTGAGCAATGTGGTGAAACCCCATTTCTACTAAAAAATAAAATAAAATAAAATAACAGAAAACACATTAGAATGAAAACCAATAAAACATTTAACATTTGAAGGCCATCTGTTGTGGATATAGAAAAGTATGGTATTTTACACTCTACTCCCTGCTTATTTTTTGTGGTTTTTTGAGACGGTGTCATTATGTTGCCCAGGCTGGACTCAAACTCTAGAGCTCAAGCAGTCCTCCCACCTCAGTCTCCTGAGTAGCTGGGGTTACAGATGCGCGCCACCACACCTGGCAACAGTTTCCCTTTTTTTTTTTTTTTTTGGGATGGAGTCTCTCTCTGTCACTAGGCTGGAGTGCAGTGGTGTGATCTCACCTCACTGCAACCTCCGCCTCCCAAGTTCAAGTGATTCTCCTGCCTCAGCCTCCCCAGTAGCTGGGACTACAGGTGTGCGCCACCACGCCTAGCTGATTTTTGTATTTTTGGTAGCGGTTTTAGAGGTTTCATCATATTGGCCAGGATGGTCTCCATCTCTTGACCTCATGATCCACCTGCCTTGGCCTCCCAAAGTGCTGGGATTACAAGCGTGAGCCACTGCGCCTGGCCAAACACTTTCCCTTTTAATAAAACCAGTTGGTACCATCTCTAAGCAGTTCCTGAATCCCGTGGCTTCTGCTGTCTCAGTCTCCTGCCTTAGCCTGGGAGGTCAACACCCATGAGTGAAGATGCCCAACTGCACTGCAAGTCATGAAAGGGTCAGAAGATGCATTTTTCACCCATCAGGGATGGCAGAAATTAAAGGAGGACAGTACCAAATGTTGGCTATGGTCTGAAAATGGGGTCTCCAATGTGACCCGATGGGGGTACAGATCAATACGGTTAATCTGGAGGGCAATTTGGCACATCTAATGGAGTTGAAGAACTTACCCTGAGTACTTCCTGGTATACGCTAGAGCAAGTCTTTCCACTTGCACCAGGAAAAAGGTACAAGAATGTTCTCCACAACCCTGTAGTAGGGGAATTTGAAAATACCTAAATGTCTCAAAATCGGAGACTATCTTGGTAATTTGAGTTAATAGGAAATACAGGGGATAAAGGGACATGCTAAACTCTGAGGAAGCAGGCAGACAAATCCAGATGTGTGGGATATTTGGCTTGGTCTCTTCCACAAATAAGTGCCATTTAAACAACTCTTGTTGCCGGGCGCAGTGGCTCCTGCCTGTAATCCCAGCACTCTGGGAGGCCAAGGCAGGCGAATCACTTGAGGTCAGGAGTTCGAGACCAACCTGGCCAACCTGGTGAACCCCTGTCTTTACTAAAAATACAAAATTAGCCAGGTGTGCTGGTACATGCCTGTCATCCCAGCTGCTCCGAAGGTGAGGCAGGAGAACCACTTGGACCCGGGAGACGGAGGTTGCAGTGAGCAGAGGTCGCGCCACTGCACTCCAGCCTGGGCAGCAGAGCAACACTCTATCTCAAAAAAAAAAAAAAAAAAAGGTACACTCAATGCAACCTTCCTCCTTTCTCTAAGTCATTCTGAGGCAATTCTGAGATTTCATTATATCATTTCACCCATAACTATTTTGTCTTTTCCCTACTATATCTCTGCACTCAAACATATTCAAGGCACTTGGTACTATAATTAAATGCACAATTAAGTGAGTGAACAAGAACAAGTCAAGATGTTCATTTTCATCATTTCTATTTAACACTGTACTGGGCCGGGCGCGGTGGCTCAAGCCTGTAATCCCAGCACTTTGGGAGGCCGAGATGGGCGGATCACGAGGTCAGGAGATCGAGACCATCCTGGCTAACACAACGAAACCCCGTCTCTACTAAAAAATACAAAAAAACTAGCCGGGCGAGGTGGCGGGCGCCTGTAGTCCCAGCTACTCAGGAGGCTGAGGCAGGAGAATGCCGTGAACCCGGGAGACAGAGCTTGCAGTGAGCTGAGATCCGGCCACTGCACTCCAGCCTGGGCGACAGAGCAAGACTCCGTCTCAAAAAAAAAAAAAAAACACTGTACTGGAGGTTCTAGCCAGCGGCAATTAGTCATCAAAAAGAAAAGACATCCTGATATCCTGGTTGGACAGGAAAATGTAAAAACTATCTGTATTTGTGAATGACATGATCTTGTATATAAAAAATCCTACGGATTACAAACACAAATCTATAGAACTAATGAGTTCAGCAAGATTTTAGGATATAAGATTGGCTGAGCATGATGGCTCACACCTGTAATCCCAGCACTTTGGGAGGCCAAGGTGGGAGGATCACTTGAGCCCAGGAGTTCAAAAGCAGCCTGGGTAACTTAGCGAGACCCCTGTCGCTACTAAAAAACAAAACAAAACAAAAACAACAACAACCAAAAACAAAACAAAACAACAAGGTTAATATACAAAACTTAGTTGTGTTTTATACACTAACAATGAGTGATCTGAAAATAAAGAAACATTTTATTTGCAATAGCACCAAAAGAATAAAATACTTAAAATAAAATTAGGTCAGGCTTGGTTGCTCATGCCTGTAATTCCAGCACTTTGGGAGGCCAAGGAGGGAGGATGGCTGGAGCTTAGGAGGTCAAGGCTGCAGTGAGCTAGGATCACTCACTGTCCAGCCTGGGTGACACAGTGAGTCTAAAAAAATAAGTAATAATAATAAATAAAATTAACAAAAGGAATGCAAGACTTTTTATACTATGTATTGAACACTGTTGAAATTAAAGACAACTTAAAATGGAAAGATATAGCATGTTCATGGATTGGAAGGCTAGTTGTGGAGATAAGCAATACTACTACCCAAACTGATCCACAGATTCGACCCAATACCTATTAAAATTGCAGCTGGCATTTTTGTGCAGAAATTGACAAACTGGTTATAAAGTTTATATGAAAAGGTAGGCTGGGCATAATGGTTCACGCGTGTAATCACAGCACTTTGGGAGGCCAAGGCAGGTGGATCATGAAGTCAGGAGTCGGCGTGGCCAAGATGGTGAAACCCCATCTCTAGTAGAAAAATACAAAAATTAGATGGGCACAGTGGCAGGCACCATCCCAGCTACTCGAAAGGCTGAGGCAGGAGAATTGCTTAAACCTGGGAGGTGGAGATTGCAGTGAGCTGAGATTGTGCCACTGCACTCTAGCCTGGGTGACAGAGCAAGACTCTGTCTCGAAAAGAAAAGAGAGGGAAGGGAAGGGATGAGGAGGGGAGGG
>NW_016810565.1:3083883-3087299 GCF_001698545.2 Rhinopithecus bieti
GGGGGAATGTAAGGAACCCAGAAAAGCCAATCTTGAAAAAGGACAAAGTAGTAAGACTCACACTTCCTGACTTCAAACGTTACTAAGAAAAAAAAGTGAGGCCAGGTGCAGTGGCTCACGCATGTAATCCCAGCACTTTGAGAGCCTGAGGCAGGAGAATCACAAGGTCAGGAGTTCGAGACCAGCCTGGCCAACATAGTGAAACCTTGTCTCTACCAAAAATAAAAAAAAAGCTGGGCGTGGTGGTGGGCTGCTGTAATCCCAACTATTTGGAAGGCTGAGGCAGGAGAATGACTTGAACCTGGGAGGCGTAGCTTGCAGTGAGCCAAGATTGCACCATTGCACTCCAGCCCGCACAACAATGCAAGATTCTGTCTCAAAAAAAAAAAAAAAGCAGCTCAGTACGGACAGGAGGAATCTGAGGAGCCTTGCGGGGGCCTGGGCTGTGGGCAGGGCTGGCGGGGAACAGGCAGGGGGATGGAGGAGCAGCGGGGCCTATGGGGGAGGGCCTGGGTGGGCTGGTGGGGTCCTTCCATGCTGGGTTGCCGTGGAGACAGCAACATCATACAGGCTGAACAGCAGGACCCCCGCCACCCTTAACTCCTGGGTGATCACTCTGGGAACAAAATGGACATCCCATCCAAGAGGGAAGTGCAGAGCGGCAGCCCTGTGCTCTCTGATGGCCCTGGAGCCTCAGCCTCAAAGACTTTATATAAGCGTCACCTCCAGGGCCAAACTGATCTTGAGCCTGGACTCACAACGGCACCAGCTGGAGTAACAACATGCTCTGCTCATAGTTGGAGATCATGGACCAATTATTTGCTACACCAGCCTGAATTCGGGGCTGCTTTTCTGGGAACAGAGGAAGCTGTGGCCCAGCCTGGGTCTCGGTGCAGATGGGTGCAGACATGCTGGGCGCGAGTGTGCCCAGGTGCCCCAGCCAGGTTGTGGGCTGCTGGAGAGGCTGCCACCATCAAGAAGAGGCTCCCAGTGCCAAGGGAGGCCCGAGGCAGTCTGACCCACCCGGGCAAGTGAGGACGACTCCTCACACATAGAGGATGAGGGTGTCCCCGCCCCATGGGAGTGAGGATGTGACTCCTTCAAGACTGTGCTGGGTGCCAGTGGCTCACCCTATAATCCCAGCACTTTGGGAGGCCGAGGTCGGAGGATTGGTTGAGCCCAGGAGTTCAAGACCAGCCTGGGCAACATAGCAAGACCCTGTTTCTACAAAAAATAAAACATTAGGCCAGGCGCGGTGGCTCACGCCTGTAATCCCAGCACTTTGGGAGGCTGAGGCGGCCGGATCACCTGAGGTCAGGAGATTGAGACCAGCCTGGCAACATGATGAAAGCCCATCTCTACTAAAAATTTAAAAATTAGCCGTGCGTGGTGGCAGGTGCCTGTAATCCCAGCTACTCGGGTGGCTGAGGCAAGATAATCCCTTGAACCTGGGAAGGGGAGGTTGCAATTAGCTGAGATCACACCACTACACTCCAGCCTGGGCAACAAGAGCGAAACTCCATCTCAAAAAAAAAAAAAAAAAATTAGCCAGGCAAGGTGGCGTGCACCTGTGATCCCAGCTACTCGGGAGGCTGAGGCGAGATAATCACTTGAACCTGTGAGGGGGAGGTTGCAATTAGCTGAGATCACGCCACTACACTCCAGCCTGGGCAACAAGAGCGAAACTCCATCTCAAAAAAAAAAAAAAAAATTAGCCAGGCAAGGGCGCGTGCACCTGTGATCCCAGCTACTCGGGAGGCTGAGACAGGAGAATAGTTTGAACCTGGGAGGCAGAGGTTGAAGCGAGCCGAGATCATACCACTGCATTTTAGCCTGAGCAATGAAGTGAGACTCTGTCTCAAAAAAAAAAAAAAAAAAAAAAAAAAAAAAAGGGGGGTGTTCATCCCGGAAAACAGGCCTCTACCTTTTAGGGCTTCCCGTTTTCCCTGGTGCCTGATCCAGAAAAGGTGCTCAGATACTGAAAGCCTAAACCAGATCACCATTGCAGGTGGGTGGAGGAGTAAAGATGCAGCATGCTGGGAACCGAGAGCATTTCACTATTGCCTGAGAACAAAGAGTCTCAGCTCACGCTAAGCCTCTTAGGAACTACGCTGGGGAGAAGGAACTTGAGAAATCTTTCACACACATTGCAAGGAAAGGATGTCTGGTTTTGAACTAAAACTATTGGTGAATCGTTGAATATTGTTAAGTGGGAACTTCTGAATCACGTTTTCCCTTTAAGGCAGAAACGCAGCGTTGAGTTAAGCACTGGTCTGAACCTGAGGGCAGCCTAGAGGTCAACGCAGAGGTCATCTGCTCTGAATCCTGACTCACCCACCACGCCTGGGGTGGGCGCCTGAAAGATTTTCTCTTTGCTCTTTGATGGTATGGAGAGTGGGGACAGGTCTGGAGAGTACATTTGCTAACCCCTCTTTGTGGAAAGACCATTTTGCATCGGCTGGGACCCCGGTCTCCCCTGCTCTTCTCTCCGGAGTCTGCTCCCCAGACTACACTCCGCCTTCAGGACCCCAGGTAGGAGCGCTGGGAGGCGTTTCTGGCCTTGCAGCCGCCTGGCCCTACCGGCCGCCGCTCCCTGGGCGTGGCTGCAGGGGTGGGGTTACAGGGCTGGCGGCCCCGGGAATCCGGTCAGTCCAGTCTCGGGGAGGGAGGCCGCCAGCGCGCCTGGGGCTTTGGTATGTCTGGGGAAAGCCCTTGTCATCTTTGTCCTCTTACTGCCTGGTTGATAGGCATTTAATTATTATTATTATTATTTTTTGAGACGGAGCCTCGCTCTGTCGCCCAGGCTGGAGTGCAGTGGCGCCATCTCGGCTCACGGCAAGCTCCGCCTCCCGGGTTCACGCTATTCTCCTGCCTCAGCCTCCCGAGTAGCTGGGACTACAGGCGCCCGCCACCTCGCCCGGCTAGTTTTTTGTATTTTTTAGTAGAGACGGGGTTTCACTGTGTTAGCCAGGATGGTCTCGATCTCCTGACCTCGTGATCCACCCGTCTCGGCCTCCCAAAGTGCTGGGATTACAGGCGTGAGCCACCGCGCCCAGTCTAGATAATGTGATTTTTCTCAAAGCACCCAGTTCGTTTTTTTTTTTTAAAGACGGAATCTCATTCTGTCTCCCAGGCTAGAGTGCAGTGGCGCCATCTCGGCTCACTGCCAGCTCTGCCTCCCAGGTTCACGCCATTCTCCTGCCTCAGCCTCCAGAGCAACTGGGACAACAGGCGCCGGCCACCAAGCCTGGCTAATTTTTTGTATTTTTTGTAGAGACGGGGTTTCACTGTGTTAACCAGGATGGTCTCGGTCTCCTGACCTCGTGATCCGCCCGCCTCAGCCTCCCAAAGTGCTGGGATTATAGGTGTGAGCCACCACGCCTATAATGTTTTTTTTTTTTTTTTTTTTTTTTTTT
>NW_016810565.1:3087376-3139459 GCF_001698545.2 Rhinopithecus bieti
TTTTTTTGAGGTGGGGGTTCTCACTATGTTGCCCAGGTTGGTCTCAAACTCTGGGCTTAAGGGATTCTTCTGCCTCAGCCTGCCAAGTAGCTGGGATTACAGGTGTGCACCACTGCACCCAGAAATCTGTTCTTTCACAGTCCCGGGAACGGCCCTCTAGGGCTTCCTGCTTTCTCTGGTGGTCCTGGAGGTTAGAATTCTGACAGGGCGTGTCAGCAAGGCCGGTTTCCTCTGCAGACTCGGACGAAGGGTCTGCTGCAGGCCCTGCTTCCGGCTTCTGGTGGCTCCTGGCAGCCCGGGGCACTCCTTGGCTTGGGGACGCCTCTCCCCTGTCTCTGCTTCCGTGTGTGTGTGTGTGTTTCAAATCTCCTTCTGCCTGTCTCTTATAAGGACACCTGTCATTGGATTTAGGGTCTGTCCTAAATCCAGGATCATCTCATCTTGAGATCCTTAATAATTTCTGCAAAGATTCCATTTCCAAATAAGGTCACATTCACAGGTTCCAGAAGTTTCCATGTGGATGTGTATTTTGTGGGGGGTCACCATTCAACCCACTCCACAGGGCCTCCTGAGAGCATTTTAAACAAGACCCTCCCTTCAAAGAAGAAGACACCGGGTGGCTCATGCCTTTAGCCCCAGCACATTGGGAGCAATATGGGAGGAGTTTGAGACCAGCCTGGGCAACACAGCAAGACCCTGCCTCAAAAAAAAAAAAAAAAAAAAAAAAAAATTCTCTTAAAAAAAAAAGATGGCCGGGCGCAGTGGCTCATGCCTGTGATCCCAGCACTTGGGGAGGCCGAGGCGGCTGGATCACCTGAGGTCAGGAGTGCGAGACCAGCCTGACCAACATGGAGAAACCCCGTCTACACTAAAAATACAAAATTAGCCGGGCGTGGTGGCAGGTGCCTGTAATCCCAGCTACTTGGGAGGCTGAGGCAGGAGAATCACTTGAACCTGGGAGGTGAAGGTTGCAGTGAGCCGAGATCATGCCATTTGCACTCTAGCCTGGGCAACAGGGGCAAAACTCCGTCTCAAAAAAAAAAAAAAAAAGACACTGTGTGGCATGCAGACTTCCACTGCCCTGGGTGACAGGTGATGCTCTTATTTAAAATGCAATTTTCCAGTGACTGGGCATCCTTTGAGCCTTGTGATTTTCATGGGCAGTGATTTGTGTGGGAGTGGGAAGTTGGATGTTGAAGTGAAATGTTTACCTCGGGGTAGCCAATGGAATGAAAACCTCTTCACCTGTCGCAGTGGGGACTCCTCACTGTTTTGTCCAGATTTACTGATGGGACAACAGGCTAGGAGAAGCCACTTCAGATGTCTGAAGTCACACAGCTGGGTTGGTGGCAGACCCGTTTTTTGGAGTCATGTCACTGCTCAATGCGTTCTTCCTGTCGGCTGCACAGACAAAATCAATCCACTTTAGTGCATGGCATTGCACTAAAAAAAGAGTTTAGGAGGCCGGGCGTGGTGGCTCGCGCCTGTAATCCCAGCGCTTTGGGAGTCGAGGCGGGTGGATCACCTGAGGTCAGGAGTTCGAGACCAGCCTGGCCAATGTGGTGAAACCCCTTCTTTACTAAAAATACAAAAATTAGCTGAGTGTGGTGGCACACATCTGTAATCCCAGCTACTTGGGAGGCTGAGGCAGGAGAATTGCTTGAACCCTGGAGGTGGAGGTTGCAGTGAGCCGAGATCACTCTGCACTCCAGCCAGGGCAACAAAAGCAAGACTGTCTCAAAAAGAAAAAAAGTTTAATTGACTTGAGGTTATTACTCAAGTCAGTCTCACCAAAGGCTCGGAGGTTACAGGTTTTTCAAAGAAAGTATGGTGGGTGGGGGGCTAGGGTATGGGTGCTGCTGCCTGGTTGGGGAAGGAACTGTAGGGGTGTGGAAAATGGTCCTCAAGCACTGAGTCCGCTCCTGGGCGGGGACAACAGGACTGGTTGAGTTATGTTCTGGCTGGGGCCATCCTGTTATCAGAAAGGCAAAATCCTAAAGACATCTCAAAAGGCCAATCTTAGCTTCATTGCAGGAGTGATTGGGGAAGTTGCAATTCTTGTGACACCCAGAACAATGACTGGTAATCGTTTTAACTAAGCCGACCAAGACCAACCGTTAGCACAATTCAGGGCCCTCTCATCCTTCTAACCTGGTGGCCTTTTTATTTATTTATTTATTTTGAGACAGTCACGCTGTCTCCCAGGCTGGAGTGCAGTGTCCTGATTTTGACTCACGGCAAGCTCTGCCTCCCAGGTTCATGCCATTCTCCTGCCTCAGCCTCCCAAGTAGCTGGGACTACAGGCGCCCGCCACCACGCCCGGCTAGTTTTTTGTATTTTTAGTAGAGACGGGGTTTCACTGTGTTAGCCAGGATGGTCTCGATCTCCTGACCTTGTGATCTGCCCGCCTCGGCCTCCCAAAGTGCTGGGATTCCAGGTGTGAGCCACCTCGCCCGGCTAGTTTTTTGTATTTTTAGTAGAGACGGGGTTTCACCGTGTTAGCCAGGATGGTCTCGATCTCCTGACCTTGTGATCCGCCCGCCTCGGCCTCCCAAAGTGCTGGGATTCCAGGTGTGAGCCACCTCGCCCGGCTAGTTTTTTGTATTTTTAGTAGAGACGGGGTTTCACCGTGTTAGCCAGGATGGTCTCGATCTCCTGACCTTGTGATCCGCCCGCCTCGGCCTCCCAAAGTGCTGGGATTCCAGGTGTGAGCCACCTCGCCCGGCTAGTTTTTTGTATTTTTAGTAGAGGCGGGGGTTCACCGGGGTTGCCAGGATGGTCTCGATCTCCTGTCCTTGTGATCCTTCCGCCTCGGCCTCCCAAAGTGCTGGGATTCCAGGTGTGAGCCACCTCGCCCGGCTAGTTTTTTGTATTTTTAGTAGAGACGGGGTTTCACTGTGTTAGCCAGGATGGTCTCGATCTCCTGACCTCGTGATCCGCCCGCCTCGGCCTCCCAAAGTGCTGGGATTCCAGGTTGAGCCACTGTGCGGCTCTTGGTGGGCTTTCATTAGTTTTACAAGGGTGGTTTAGTATTGGGGAAGGGCTGTTATCATTCAAACGCCAACTAAATTTCTCCCAAGGTTAGTTTGACCTACTCCTAGGAACGAGTGAAGACAGCCAGGCTGAGAGGCTGGAAGCAAGATGGGGTCGGCCACATCAGATTTCCCTCAGTGCCATCATTTTGCAAAGGCAGTTTCACCCAGGGAGTCTGGTTCTAGACCCGTCAGCTATTCAGCCTCTGGTGGAAGCTTTCTGGCTTCAGGCTCAGGAGTCTTCATGGATAGTGGGCGGCAGATTTGCCCTAAGCAGTTGCCCTAAGGAGTTGACTAAAAAGTCAAGCCCCAGCTTGACTTTTCCCTTTAGCTTAGTGATTTTGGGGCACTCAAGGAACACTGCAGACAGAGGGGCACGTTTTGGGGGAAAGGCATTTGGTTTGGGGCGTGTTAGGTGAGTGGTCTCTGGGATGTGTGTGTGTTCATTCATCCAGCAAATACCTGCTGAGCACCCCTGCCTACTCAGAGCCAGGTTTGGCTTCCAGGACACAGCTGGAGACAAAGCAGCCGAGCCCCAGGCCCTGGAGCACTGGTCAGTTGGGAGGGAGTGATCCTGACCCTAACTGTCATAGAGGAGGAAGATGTGAGCACGTTACAGACCGCAAGGACCAAAGAGAAAAGTGCAGTGTGTGTGTGTGTGTGTGTGTGTCTGCATCTGTGCAGCGCGTGTGTGCACTTGTGCGTGTGTGCACCTGTGCGTGTGTGAGGTGTGTTGAAATATGAGGAGGGGACTCCAGGAGGGCCTCAGGGAAGGGTCACCCTAGAGTAAAGACTGGCTGGAAGGAGGGGATGGCCAGGTGGAAGGCGCGGCAGGAGTTGGGGTGTGGTGAGGGCTCAGCTTCTCTGCGTGGTGGGATTTAGCAACATGTGAAAACAAAAATCTTGGGGCCCCAAAATAACTAAGCTAAAAGGAAAAGTCAAGCTGGGAACTGCTCAGGATAAACCTGCCTCCCATTCTATTCAAAGTCATCCCACTGCTCGCTGAGATCAGTGCGTATCTGATCGCCTCCTTTGGAAAGGCTCACCAGAAACTCAAAAGAATGCAACCGTTTGTCTCTGGAAGCCCCTCCCCGCTTGGAGGCTTCCCGTCTTTTCCAGACTGAACCAACATCCATCTTACGTATGTTGATGGATGTCTCATGTCTCCCTAAAATGTATAAAACCAAACTGGGCTCTGAGCACCGTGGACGCATGTCAGGACCTCCTGAGGCTGTGTCGTGGGTGCGCGTCCTCAACCTTGGCAAGATAAACTTCTTTTCTAAATTAACTGAGACCTGTCTCAGATATTCGGAGTTCATAAGCATTGCTCTAGTCTGAGAATGGACGATGGGCTGGGGGCCAGAGTGGGGAGTTAGGGCAGAGATCGAGATGGAATAGCGGGGCCCAGGGCAGGCAGGGAAGTGGGGAGATGTGGCTGAATTCTGGACATGTTTCGAGGTTAGAGTCAGCGTTTGCCTGTAGGGTTTGGAAGGAGGAGGAGCCAGGGCCTTGGGAAGCATTTCAGCCTGAGCAACCAGATACCTGGAGGTGCCGCCAAGGAGCAGGGACAATTTCAGGGTTTTACCTTGGACAGGTGGAATTGGAAGACCCCATTAGAGACCTCAGCGGGGGGCTGGGCAGAGTGGGAAACCAGGGCGGTGCATGGAGCCTCGGCCAGGTCAAGGGGGGGCCTCGACCAGATGTCTGGAGGGCAGTGGGGACACGGCGGTGGAGCTTAATTGGAGGTGGAGGTTTGGTGGCTGTTGGCGCAGGGGCGGTGACTCCAACAGGAGAGCATGGGGTCATACTCTCCCAGCTTCAGTGACTGTCGAGGCCCGGCCGATCCTGTTTCATCGCCCCACCCGCGCCCCACGTGTCTCCCTCAAAGAGCAGCCTTTGTAGACACAGCCACGCACCCTGGGTCCAGGTGTTCCCAGCCTTGTCAGCTGTGTCGGGGGCGGGGGCACTGCTGCAGGAGGAGCAGAGTGGTGGTCACGAAGCGCACACTGCACCTGTCGCTTAGGTGACTTGTCGCTTGAGTCCAGAAGACAGCTGGGATTCTGAGGTCAGAAAGCCGACTTCCAGGGGTGGAAGAGAGAAGGTGGAAGTGAAGAGGAGGGGGTTTCTCCTCCAGGGTCCTCCCTAAGGCCTACTTTGACTTTGGCTAGGAAAGAGAAGTCCAGGAATGACCAGGAGGAATTGCAGATGTTTGTGTGTAACAAGGTGACTTCAGTAATAAGGTTGGGCCAGGCACGGTGGCTCAGGCCTGTAATCCCAGCACTTTGGGAGGCCAAGGTGGGTAGAGCACTTGAGCCCAGGAGACCAGCCTGGGCAACATGGCAAAACCATGTCTCTACAAAAAAATACAAGAGGGCCGGGCGTGGTGGTTTACGCCTGTAATCCCAGCACTTTGGGAGACCAAGGTGGGCAGATCACCTGAGGTCAGGAGTTTGAGACCAGACTGGGCAACATGGTGAAACCGTCTCTACTAAAAGTACAAAAATTAGCCAGGCATAGTGGTGGGCGCCTGTAGTGCCAGCTGCTCGGGAGGTTGAGGTAGGAGAATTGTTTTAAGCGCGGAGGCGGAAGTTGCAGTGAGCCGAGATCGCACCACTGCACTCCAGCCTGGGCGACAGAGCAAGACTCCATCTCAAAAACAAAAGAAAAAAGTTCTGCAAAGCCCCGGTTGGCGATGGTGTTGTTCTAACTGGTGTTTGGGTGGCCCTGGGGGTTGGGGGTGGGTTGCGCCACCTGCCACTGCTTCTCAGGTGTGTTGCTTTGAGAACAGGAACTAGGCACCTTTGAAAACAAGGTTCAGCCTTAAATGCCCATTTCAGCTTCTTGCCAACCACCTTGGCGGCGGCCTTCAGGGTGAAGGTGGGGCCCCCCCCCAGAACGCCCATCAGGTCCTGGATGTGGCAGAGGGAAGACTCAGGGGTGGGTCTGGCCTCAGCTTCACTTGCCCCTCACCAGGAAAATGCTGCCATGCTCTTTGGAAGAGCTGTTGAGAGGGAAAGACGGAGCTTGGCCTTGCCAACGGAGGGCAGGGTGCCAACGGAGGGCAGGGTGCCAACGGAGGGCAGGGTGGTTTGGGCCAAGCCTCCCAGGTCTGTGCCCAGCACTGGGTTGAGGGCTTTGTGGGAACAAAGCTGAGTCCCCAATGATGGTGGGTTCTCAGGCTGTTTCTGGGTGATACGAATACTGATCTAACGCATTTTTAAAAATTCATTTGCAGCTGGGCACAATGGCGCATGCCTGTAATCCCAGCACTTTGGGAGGCTGTGGTGGGTGGATCACTTGAGCCCTGGAGTTCAAGGCCATCCTGGGCAACATGGTGAAACTCCATCTCTACAAAAAATACAAAAATTAGCCAGGCGTGGTGGTGTGCACCTGTAGTCTGGGGAGGCTGAGGTGGATCATTTAAGCCCAGGTGGTTGAGGCTGCAGTGAGGTGAGGTTGCACCACTGCACTCTAGCCTCGGTGACAGAGCCAGACTGTCTCAAAAAAAAAAACAAAACAAAAACAAACAAAAAAAACCAAAGAGGCTGGGCGCGGTGGCTCACGCCTGTAATCCCAGCACTTTGGGAGGCCGAGGCAGGCGGATCACGAGGTCAGGAGATCGAGACCATCCTGGCTAACACGGTGAAACCCCATCTCTACTAAAAATTCAAAAAATTAGCTGGGTGTGGTGGCTGGCGCCTGTAGACCCAGCTACTCAGGAGGCTGAGGCAGGAGAATGGCGTGAACCTGGGAGGCGGAGCTTGCAGTGAGCCAAGATAGCGCCACTGGACTCCAGCCTGGGCGGCAGAGCAAGACTCCGTCTCCAAACAAACAAACAAACAAACAAAGAAAAAGTCGGCCGGGTGCAATGGCTCGCACCTATAATCCCAGCAACTTGAGAGGCTGAGGTGGGTGGATCACCTGAGATCAGGAGTTCAAGACCAGCCAGACCAACACAGTGAAACCCTGTCTCTACTAAAAACACAAAAATCAGCGGGCGCCTATAGTCCCAGCTACTCAGGAGGCTGAGGCAGGAGAATCACTTGAACCCGGGAGGTGGAGGTTGCAGTGAGCCAAGATTGCGCCATTGCACTCCAGCTTGGATGACAGAGCAAGATTCCGTCTCAAAAAAAAAAAGAAAAATACATTTGCAAGGCAGAGCCTGCAAAAACCAGCCTCGGCCGGGCGCGGTGGCTCAAGCCTGTAATCCCAGCACTTTGGGAGGCCGAGATGGGCGGATCACAAGGTCAGGAGATCGAGACCATCCTGGCTAACCCGGTGAAACCCCGTCTCTACTAAAAAATACAAAAAACTAGCCGGGCGACGTAGCGGGCGCCTGTAGTCCCAGCTACTCGGGAGGCTGAGGCAGGAGAATGGCGTAAACCTGGGAGACGGAGCTTGCAGTGAGCTGAGATTCGGCCACTGCACTCCAGCCTGGGCGACAGAGCGAGACTCCGTCTCAAAAAAAAAACCAGCCTCAGTGATAGAAGGAAGAGTCAGCGCGTGCGAGCATGTTAGACTTGACTCCGCCTCGAGGAACTGCTCCTGGACTGAGGAACACTTTTGTCCTCAGTTGTCAGATCTTGATGATGGCGATTCGGAGGACACCCTCGGTTATTCCGACTGGAGCTGCAATGACTGCTCTCTGGGTGACATGAGCTGTAAAGTGGCTTCCTACACACTGAAGTCAAAGAGTCCAGAGAAGTTCATATAGTCGACGCCCTGTCACCAAAAACCCCAATTCTTGTCATAAAAGTGGCCAGCTGGGCCCCTATGTCCCTGGAAGCCAGTGATGTGGACATGTAGCCTGAGGACTTGAGGATGACGGAGGAGGACCAGACATCCAAGGCTGCCAAGTCCTTCCTTACTCCCGTGGAGCCCCCTGAGACTGGCAGACATGTGCCAAACAGAGCTCGAGGGGCATGGCCACCACCTACGTTCGGGAGTGACAGAGAAGAGGGGCTCAGAATCTCCTTCTCCAAGAGGAAGCCGGAGCTCTTCCTTGCAGAGCCTGAGAAAAGGAATAGGAAGCAGCAGTGCGTGGCCTAATCCAAGATGGGCAGACTCAGTCCAGGAAGGGGTCCCAGCCCAAAAGGGGCAGGGGCTCCTCTGATCAAAGCTGATGTCAGTGCACATAAAAAATGTATTTAGGGGCTGGGTGTGGTGGCTCACACTTGTAATCCCAGCATTTTGGGAGGCCAAGGTGGGAGGATCACTTCAGCTCAGGAGTTGGAGACCAGCCCAGGCAACATGGTGAAACCTCATCTCTACAAAAAATACAAAACTAGCTGATGTGGTGGTGCATGTCTGTGGTCCCAGCTGCTCAGAAGGCTGAGGTGGGAGGATCACTTGAGCCCAGGGGGTTGAGGCTGCAGTGAGCCATGATGCCATTGCATACCAGCCTGGGCAACGAGTGAGACCCTGTCTCTAAAAGAAAATGTTTTAGGGGCTGAACTCAGTGACTCATGCCTACAATCCCAGCACTTTGGGAGGCTGAGGTGGGAGGAGCCTTTAATGCCAGGAGTTTGAGACCAGCCTGGGGAAAATAGCGAGATCCCAGCTCTACAAAAAATACAAAAATATGGCCAGGCACAGTGGCTCATGCCTGTAATCCCAGTACTTTGGGAGGTTGAATCAGGAGGATCACTTGAGGCCAGGAGTTTAAGACCAGCCTGGGCCAACATGGTGAAGCCCTGTCTCCTCTAAAAATATAGTAATTAGCTAGGCATGGTGGCACATGCCTGTAATCCCAGCTACTCAGGAGGCTGAGGCAGGAGGATCACCTGAACCCGGTAGGTGGAGGCTGCAATGAGCCGAGATCACGCCATTGCACTCCAGTCTGGGCCACAAGAGCGAAACTCCATCTCAAAAACATAAAATAAAATAAATAAAATAAAGACATTGAGATGCCAGAAGGCTGTTTCCACGGGTGTAGCACACTCATCACCTCCAGCACCGTGAACGTGAGACGCAGTCAGCCAGCTGTATGGGCCACTGCCATCGCCACCACTGGAAGGTTGTGTGGGAATGGATGTGCTAGGGTGGCGATGGGCAACTCCCTCATCTGAAGCAGGAAACTCCCTTGTCTGGAGCCGAGTCCTGGGGCACCAGCCAAGAACACAAGCGGTTGGAGGCTTTTTTTTTTTTTTTTTTTGAGACAGGGTCTCCCTCTGTCGCCCGGGCTGGAGTGCAGTGGTGAGATCACAGCTCACTGCAGCCTCAACCTCTTGGGCTTGGGTGATCCTCCCACCTCAGCCCTCAAGTAGCTGGGACTACAGGTGTGCACCACCATCCCTGGTTTAATTTCTTGTAGAGACGGGCTCTCACTGCGTTACCAAGGCTGGTCTTTAACTCCCAGACTCCCAAAGTGCTGCGATTACAGGCGTGACTCCCTATGCCCAGGCCTCAGGGCTTCCAGAGCCACCTCTCGCTGTGTCTGTGTCTGAGAAGGGGTCCGACGGTCTTAATTCAGGAGTGCTGTGGCCGCTCTGGAGCAAACTCATGATGCAAGCAAGGTGGGGAGCGGCATGGCTGCCATGGGCTGCCCTCCCTGGGCTGCAGGAAGGCAAGGCTCTCCGCCCTGGGGCGAAGGTGAGACAGAAGAGGCGGAGTCAGCTCGTGCTTAGTGTTTTATTTCCTCAAAGGAGCCCTGCCGTTGGCCTTCTCAAATACCTCCTGGTGTCCTCCCAATTTCCACCACTCCCAGCCGTCAGAGTCCGTTCAGCTTCCTCCAACCTCCAACCAACCACTTTCTTCTCACAAGCTCAGACCTTCCAAACATTTTAATAATGAATAAATGTTAAATAACAATTTTCACTATCACAGAAAGGGGCAGCTAGAAAAGTTTAGTTCTACTCTGTGCACAAGACCGCGACACCCCGCTCGTAGAAGCTGCGAGGATCCTCCTTTGTAGCAATTTCAAAGTCGACGGTGAAAATAAGGTCTGCACGGGTGAAGTTCAGGTACACAGGTAAGGTCACCTGCAGGAGAAGCAGAGGGGTTTACTGGTGGCTTCAGGGAAAAGTAAGAAAACTAGAAGACTGCCAGGGACAGCTGATGGGGGCCCCGGCAAGAGAGAGGTTGGGACAGGTGCAAAATGATTTTCCTCTATGAACCTGACTTCCAGGTCCAAGCACAACCCAGGCGTAGAAAAGGAGACACCTCTGCCCTTGGTTACCACAGGGGTCGCTGCAGAAGACCCAGGAAAAGCAGTGCTTCCTTACCACACTGGCCTTCTTCTCGGCGCTTGTCTGCTTGAGCCAGCGCAGCTGCGTCAGGGGAAGGGCGGTGGAGATGGCGCTGGACAGCGACAGCTTGTTGTTGTTGCACGTGGCCCCTTGAAGTTTCAAACCTGTGAGGTGGAAGCCAAAACCCAGGCTGAGGTGAAAGGCCAGCCACACAAACCGCGGTCACAGGGCTCCCAGAGGCTGCCAAACACAGCGGCTCCACCCGACCACCAGCGGGTCACCCTAAGTGCGTGTATCTGGGAACAATGGTCTCAGGCCGCTGAGGTCACCTGCAGAGAAGAGCCAGTATTTCCTGTGAGACTCCACTCACCCGTGACTCCAAAGCTGCAGGCGTCCAGGGTGGCGCCCTGTGAGGTGGTGACGTTGACTTCCAGGCAGAGCTCCTCCAGGGACCAGCTGTTGGCCTGGGCCACGTACTGCCTGGTGGCAGTGATGTACGCCTCCGGCACAAACAGGCCACCCAGGCACACATGGATGTTCTGTGGAAAGCGGCAGCCCCCGGGGGAAGGAGCTCAGGTCAGACCTGGGCCCTGTTTGTCCCCAGAGCCACCCCCACCCCAACCCAGGACAGCTGCTGACCACCCCAGACTCGTCAGGAGCGCCTTCACCTTGAGCTCCTTGGCGCCACCAGACGCAGCCGCCAGTGAGATGTTCTGCAGCTGTTTGATCCTCTCGCTGAAGTCGGACACCCACTGGATGACGGTCATGCCGGCAGGCACCGTGTAGTGGGACCAGCTCCGAGGCAAGATCCCTGCAGCCAAGGCACACAGAGCGCAAGGCGTCAGCTCTCACAACTCCCCCAGCACAGATGGGGCAAAGCTGCAAGTGCTCCAGCATCCTGGCTGCCCACACAGGCGGCCGGCGGCCCCACCTGCTGCCTTTCCCAGGCTGCGCTTTACGCCCCTGGCGCCGCCCTCACCTCCGTATCTGCTCTAACTCAGGCTGGTCCAGAGCATGTCTCAGAACCATGCAATTTCTAGGGTCAAATTAGTCCAGGTGTGTCTGTCTGGAGGACCATAATCACGTTCAAGTAAAACCGCGGCTAAAAACTCATGTCACACAAGTGGCTCAGTGTTCCTGGTAATTAGGGCTTTTTGGGCAAATAGGAGGATGCTGGGGCTTCCCACAACTTTGGACAAGCCCCCCATGCCCGCCTGCCCCTGCTTTTCCACTGTCCTGGGGGATGCCCATTCTTCACAGGCCGTAACCTACTACCGTCTGTCACTGTCCTGGACCACCACATTCCCCATTCGCTGTCTTGGAAGACCCCTAAAAAAACTGTGGAAGTTGCGTAAAGATTTTGGTCAACATTCAGTGAACCAGCACAGAAGAAAACCAAATTCTTCAGTATTTCTAATCCCTGCCCCTCACCCCGCCCACCTTGAGGGTAAGAGCACAGAGCTGCTCTCAGAGGGAAACCCCCCAGGCCTGCTGTCGCACGTGGTGCTGTGTGGCTGGGCCGGGCCAGGCTGTGGCCCCAGGCCAAGGCGGCCCCAGGCCAAGGTGCCCACCGGAGGCCACACCGTGAGTTCGGCGCTCGCGCACCTTTCACCAGCTCGTTGATCAGCGTGCGCAAGTAGTTGGTCTGCTTCTTCTTTCCTTCGCACACCTGGACCACATCCGCAAGGTCCTGGCGAACGTCCTGAAGCAGCTTTGCACCCATTTTTACTTCTCTCTCAAAGAACCTGAACAAAGGATCCTAAAATCGTTCAAAAGGGTGAAGAGAAGTTAGGAAGAGGCTCTTTCTCCAGCAGAAAGATCAAACAGAAGTAACTCGGCCTCCGGGGAGAGCCCCAGAGCTTCCGACCTGTCCAGGGTCATGGATAGCTTTGGCAGAGTGTGACTTGGAATCGAGCTTGTGTGAGGTTGAGGCTGCTCAGAAACCCGCTGAGGCCCCTGCCTGAGTCGCAGCTCTCGGGGCCCTCTAGGGAGGAAGGGCTGCGGTGGCTCGCTCTGGAAGTTGTCTGCCTATCTCACAATCTGCTGGAGTGTTTTCCGTCCATTTCAAAAGGGCCAACTCATTTTGCCAATGCCTGGGCTCAGCTGGACACCTGCCCTGAGGGGACATGGGTGTGAGCACGTTCCGTCCAGCACAATGGAACCAATATTGGGTCCACGGAACGATGGTCCGTGACCATATCCAGCATCTGGGACCTTGAGACCTGGCCGGCCCGCCACCCTCCAGCTACCTTGATATTCTCCACAGTGCGCTTGAGGTGGCTGAGTGTCTGGGGGATGAGGTGGAGCCAGTTGGACGCGGTGGTGTGCAGCGTCCGCATCCAGGCGGGGCGGCCGTCAGACGTGGAGTCTGTCCTTGTCTTTTTCTCGGTCTCTGCATACGCCAGGTCGTCCTCGTCCTCCAACATCTGCATCTTCAGCATCTTACTGATCATGTCCACACCTGGCCCATAGTCCCACAGTCACAGCAGGAGGGAGGGGAGGGGACGGGTAAGAAATCACAGAGGGAAAAAGGACTTGAATGTAAAGACCACGTGGTGAGTCTGCACTGGGAACTGCAGCAATCTGAAAGGTGCTGTCATATATGTACATACAGAGAGAAAGAGAGACGGGGTCTCGCTCTGTCACCCAGGCTGGAGTGCAGTGGTGTGACCTTGGCTCACTGCAACCTCTGGCTTCTAGGTTCAAGCGGTTCTCCTGACTCAGGCTCCCAAGTAGCTGGGATTACAGGCATGTGCCATCAGGCCCAGCTAATTTTTTGTGTGTTTTTAGTGGAGACAGGGTTTCACCACGCTGGCCAGGCTGGTCTCGAACTCCTGACCTCAGGTGATCTGCTCACCTCGGCCTCCCAAAGTACTGGGATTACAGGCATGAGCCACCAGGCCTGGCCAGTCGTATATGTTTTTAAAGCACAGAAAACGGCCTGACCAGAAAGCTAAGGAGACAAATACAGAAGAAAAAACTGTTACCAGGTCAAGTACATGACTACTAAAACTGACCCAGTAAGACAGACACAGTGGCCCACACCCACAGTCCCAGCACTGTGGGAGGCTGAAGCGGGAGCATCTCTTGAACTCAGTGGTTCAAGACTAGCCTGGGCAACATAGTGAGACCCTCATCTCTACAAAAAATGAGAAAGTCAGGTGTGGTGGTGGCACCTGTGGTTCCAGCTACTTGGGAGGCTGAGGTGGGAGGATGGCTTGAGCCCAGGAAGCTGAGGCTGCAGTGAGCTGTGATTGCACCACTGCACTCGTCTGAGTGACAGAGCAAGACTCAGTCTCAAAGCAAAACAAAAAAACTGAACCAGCAGCCTGAGTCCAAAGACTCAAGGCAGGCTCTTCAGGACCCTGGGTTCACGGTGCGACCTGGGCCAAGCCCCAGCCTGCTTTGTGCCCGACCATGAATGAGTGCGTGCTCGAGAGGGGCTCCAGGAGGGGGTGCCATCTGCCCTCTTAACTCAGAAAACTGGTCGCCATGGTGTCCCTTGACCTGTGACTGCCACCATGTGGCTGGGATTACCCCGAGCCCTGTGGTGCCTGTAATGTGCTCCAGCCTCGCCCAGATCACCTGGCTTTCCCTCCAGACCTGCCCATGGCACCTGGCTTTTGCCCTCTCTGGGATGTGACTGGTGATGATGCGGGGCAACTGGATCTCTGGGTTAGGGCAGCTCCCCTTTCCTGCCCCTGACACAGAGTGCTGAATGTCAAGCTCCCAAGAGTGCTGCCTCTGGGAGTTGCACTATAGGGAGGCAGGGCCTGGGCCTCGCTGCTGTGCTCTAAGTGGGACTGGACAAGGTGACGGCTGTGCTGTCCCCAGCACAGTGCTGGCACAGCACGGGGCTCAAAGAGCAGACATGATAGGCCTGAGGGGTCCTTCACAGGGACCCAGTTGTGCACGGCCACACTGGGGCTCCCGGCATGTGACACCCAGTACTAAGCACAGGCCTCTGTAGGAGCCAACGCCCCTGCCCCACCCTTGGAAGCATGCTTGGTGCCCAGGGCTCCAATTCTCCTGGGCTTCCTCACCAGCTCCACATGACTCAGCTGCCAACTGTCTTACGTTTTCATTCTGAACGGGCAGCTGGGTTTGCGGACACGAAGCTGGTCTACAAGCACATCCTCCGTGGGAGACGGCTGCTCTCACAGGAGGCACAGATGCCCTGCAGGGTGGCCTCGGCTGAAAGTCAAGCCCCATCACTGGAAGTTCTGCCTACAGGACTAAAGCGGTGGCCTGAAGGAGTGGCCTGACGCCATCCTGTTAACTAGCTGTGAGCTTCAGCAACCCCTTTACAGGACTAAAGCGGTGGCCTGAAGGAGTGGCCTGGCGCCATCCTGTTAACTAGCTGTGAGCTTCAGCAACCCCTTTACAGGACTAAAGCGGTGGCCTGAAGGAGCGGCCTGGCGCCATCCTGTTAACTAGCTGTGAGCTTCAGCAATCCCTTTGTCTTGTTTGCTTTTCGTGATTTTTCCCCGTAACAGAAAGTCGAGATTTGATCAGCCACTGTCAACCCCATGTGTAGTGCTTGGAGGCTTTGTGAAGGCCAATTGCTGGGCCTGTCCCTAGTGCTGATGGAGTGCGTCTGGGCAGAGCCTGGGAACATGCATTTCTTTCTTTCTTTTTTTCTTTTTTTGAGACGGAGTGTTGCACTGTCACCCAGGCTGGAGTGCAGTGGTGCGATCTCGGCTCACTGCAAGCTCTGCCTCCTGGGCCCACGCCATTCTCCTGCCTCAGCCTCCCGAGTAGCTGGGACTATAGGCGCCCACCACCACGCCCGGCTAATTTTTTTTTGTATTTTTAGTAGAGACGGGGTTTCACTGTTGTTAGCCAGGATGGTCTCGATCTCCTGACCTCGCGATTCACCCGCCTCGGCCTCCCAAAGTGCTGGGATTACAGGCGTGAGCCACCGCACCCAGCCGGGAACCTCCATTTCTGAGAAGTTCTGGGCAGGTTACTGCTGCTGGTTTGGGAGCCACACTGTGAGAGACACTGGGTTAGAGAATTTCTAAGGTCCTTTCTGGCTCACAGCACTTGAAGTCTTGAAGAAAACATCTTGTAAGTGAAAAGGAAAAAAAGACTGCTAAAAAATTCTAGGGAAGATGAATGGTTTTAAAATATCCCTTAATATCAGGTACTTTTTAACTCTTGAAGAAAAAAAACAGAAACAGTTTTTGTTTTTTTGAGACAGAGTCTCGCTCTGTTGCCCAAGCTGGAGTACAATGGTGCGTTCTCAGCTCACTGAAACCTCCGCCTCCCGGGTTCAAGCGATTCTCCTGCCTCAGCCTCCCGAGTAGCTGGGATTACAGGTGTCTGCCACCACACTCGGCTAATTTTTGTATTTTTTGTAGAGATGGGATTTCACCATGTTGGCCAGGCTGGCCTTGAACTCCCGACCTTCGGTCCACCCACCTCTGCCTCCCAAAGTGCTGGGATTACAGGCGTGAGCCACTGCACCCAGCTTTTTTTTTTTTTTTTTTGAGACAGAGTCTCACACTCTGTTGCCCAGGCTAGAGTACAGTGACGTGGTCTTGGCTAACCGCAACCTCCACCTCCCAGGTTCAAATGATTCTCCTGTCTCAGTCTCCTGAGTAGCTGGGATTACAGGTGCCTGCCACCATGCCCACCTAATTTTTGTATTTTTAGTAGAGATGTGGTTTTGCCATGTTGACCAGGCTGGTCTGGAAATCTTAATCTCGAGTGATCTGCCTGCATTGGCCTCCCAAAGTGCTAGGATTCAGGTGTGAACCCCTGTGTCCAGCCAGTAACTGCTTTTCAGTATGAGATGAAAATCTAAATGTTATTTCTAGGCTCATTTACATAAATATCAAGCCTCTTCTCTAGAACTGAGTTGATGCTGCAGAAAAGATCCCTGTTAGACATGGTGAAACCCCATCTCTACTAAAAAAAAAATACAAAAAACTAGCTGGGCGAGGTGGCGGGCGCCTGTAGTCCCAGCTACTCGGGAGGCTGAGGCAGGAGAATGGCGTGAACCCGGGAGGCGGAGCTTGCCATGAGCCGAGATCCGGCCACTGCACTCCAGCCTGGGTGACAGAGCGAGACTCCGTCTCAAAAAAAAAAAAAAAAAAAAAAAAAAATCCCTGTTAGAGCCAATTCTTTCCTCTGCCTCCCCTCCGAGTGGAGCTAGGAGCAGCTGGAGACTGGCAGGGAGGCCGAGGCTGACAGAGCCACACCCAGCATAACCAGGGAGGGCCCTGGAACAGCAGCGCACACTCACCGTGTGTGGGGACCCTTGCCACCCACCCTGAGTGAGGGGAGGACCCTCGCCACCCACCCCACGTGTGGGCACCCTCGTCACCCACCCCACGAGGGGAGGACCCTCGCCACCCCCCCGCGCGTGGGGAGGACCCTCGTCACCCACCCTGTGTGGTAAGGAGGACTCTCTCGGCATTGTTGGGCAGGCCCAGCCAGGAGGGCGTCTGGGTGTCGGGGAGCAGCTCCACCCACTGCACAAACTCCTCTCGCCTAGAAAACCAGTGCATTTGGAAATGTTAGAGGCTACCTCTGAGTGACACCAGACGCCCTGACTTCACAACTGTCTCCATTCCAGCAGGCAGTAGCATACCTGATGCCGTCTGGCATTTGAATGTCTTTATGCCCGTCGACCTTGCATGCCAGCTTAAATTCACTGTCGAAACTCCTGGTTGTGAACAGGCGCTCCAGGAAGGTGTTGAGCAGACGTTGGTCAAACTCGTTGTCCACGCGCCCGCCATAAATGGACTGGGCCATCAAGGTCTTCAGTGCAGACCACGGGATCTTATCCGGTGAGATGTTCTGCCTGCCCTGGGGGAGGAAAAGCAGGGTTCGTGTGTGGTCGGAGGCGGGCATGCCCGGGGCTCCCTTTCGAGGGGCACAGCTTTCCTCCTCACTCCCCATGCCCGGCTAGGCTTTGGTGGTCACGAGGGGTCAGCTCGCTCTTCCAAGCTGAGTCTGGCCTCTCAGTACCATGCCCTGCGGTGTCCTTCCCAGGTACACATCTGCTGCCTGTCCCGGCATGGCCCACACTTGCCTTGGCTGTGTCGTCCAGCCACGTGTCCACTGTATCGCAAGCGGACCGCAGGTCAGACTCTCCAAATTCATACTTCTTTGACCACCCCAGTGGTGCATATCGTAAGCGTTCTTGGATGATGGCATGGAACCAGGCCAGCAGGAAGTACAAGCGGGCACGCTCGTTGGGAGACTGGGTGAGGAAAGTGACCGAGTAGAGAGTCATTAGAGAGCAGCACTTCTCCAAGAACAGCACAGAGGCTAGGTCAGAGTCAAAGCTTTACAAAGAGCTCTCCACATCCTGATGATGGCAGCAAATTCACACGAGTACTGTTGCTAGGAGAGAAGTATGCCAACTTTTCTATTAATAGAGATGTCATCCAATGAGACCATCAGAGAANCACTTGCCTTGGCTGTGTCGTCCAGCCACGTGTCCACTGTATCGCAAGCGGACCGCAGGTCAGACTCTCCAAATTCATACTTCTTTGACCACCCCAGTGGTGCATATCGTAAGCGTTCTTGGATGATGGCATGGAACCAGGCCAGCAGGAAGTACAAGCGGGCACGCTCGTTGGGAGACTGGGTGAGGAAAGTGACCGAGTAGAGAGTCATTAGAGAGCAGCACTTCTCCAAGAACAGCACAGAGGCTAGGTCAGAGTCAAAGCTTTACAAAGAGCTCTCCACATCCTGATGATGGCAGCAAATTCACACGAGTACTGTTGCTAGGAGAGAAGTATGCCAACTTTTCTATTAATAGAGATGTCATCCAATGAGACCATCAGAGAATTTATTCAGCCAATAAGAAATCTACAGAAGACAGAGTTTCTAGGAATGTCACAAAAGGTGGATATGGCACAAAATAGAACAGAATTGACAGAACGAACCCCCTGCCACAATCCCCTTTCTCTTGCCCAAGAGTCTTGGTTTTCACTTGGCACCTGGGAGGGCTCTGCTTGGTCTCCGGGGGCCTGTGCTGGGGGAAAGGAGATTGTCTGCCACTTGGGGACACAACGCTGAGTCCCAGCTTCTCCGTGGGTGGGCATCTCTGCTCCTCTAGGACCTAATCACACCCCATAATCAAACATGGCTTTTACTTTTCAACCTGCTCACAGGAAGGAAATTTTATAGAGAGACAGGATCTCACTATGTTGCCCAGACAGGTCTGTTTTTTTTTTTTTTTTTTAGACAGTATCTCACTCTGTCGCCCAGGCTGGAGTGCAATGGTGTGATCTCAGCTCACTGCCAACCTCCGCCTCCTGGGTTCAAGCAATTCTTCTGCCTCAGCCTCCCCAGTAGCTGGGACTACAGGCATCCACCACCACGCCTGGCTAATTTTTTATATTTTTAGTAGAGACGGAGTTTCACCATGTTGGCCATGCTGGTCTCAAACTCCTGACCTCAAGTGATCTGCCCACTCAGGCCTCCCAAAGTGCAGGGATTACAGGAGTGAGCCACCACACCTGGCCTGCCCAGTCTTGAACTCCTGGGCTCAAATGATCCTACTGCCTCGACCTTCGAAATTGCTGGGATTACCAGTGTGAGCCACGATGCCTGGCCAAGGAAGGAAATTTTACCTACAGCCGAAAAGCAAAAGCACCTGTGCAATTCACCACATGGCACTTCTGGAACACCCAGGGACCCACTTCTGCATTTGGTGATGGCACTGGGCTTTGGCTTCTATGGAGAAGGCATACCAGGAGAACAAGGTACTTACCTTGCATATCCGTGAGACGGGAATGCTGCTGAACGTCCTCAGCATGTTGGCCTTCACCCCTGGTGGTGGCTCAAACACAAAGATGCGACCCGCACGGAGCAGATTCACTGGCACCTAAGAGAGAGCGCGGCTCCCGTTACGGCTCGGGTGTGGACACGGGCGCCTGTTCAATTCCACCACACGGGCGCCGAAAGGACTGCCACAGCAGCCTGCAACGTCTCCACCCCTTCAAACACCCACCTTGGGGTTGATCTCCATGGTGAGGAAGAGTCGGAAGCAGGCGTGCGGCTGCAGGGAGTGCAACTTCTTCTCCAGCTGCATCAGCCACCCTGGGGCCAGATGGACATTCTTCAGCATCACCCACCTGCACACACAAAGTGAGAGTCACACAACACGCCAGGCTGCCTGCCTGAATGCCTGGGGACTAAGGCTTTCTTCAGCCAAAGAGAACAGGCCTACCTGCCCGACTTCACAGCGGTGTTTATTGCCTTATCTGCTTGGTTAAAGCCTTCTGCAGAGCCTGGCGCAAGGAAACTTAGTGTCAGCAGCGGCAGCCGCGGACATCAATGCCCACCACGAATCCTGCAGGGCGCCAGCCCATGAAGCCCATCAAGCGCCCTTACCGATTGCAATTGAAGTGATCTGCGTGTTCTGCTCGGCTGCAAGGTCCTCGACGTGCCCACTGGCGTCGTAACCAGGCACAGAGCACATTAAGACAGGAGTGTTGGGCTTCACCTGCAAACAGAGAAGGCAGAAGTTACAGCGGTGCCAGCAAATAGTGTGTACCTGGTCAAGGGAAAGGAGCGCCCCGAGTGAGGGGTCTGAGATGTTCTTTTGGGGTCCAGAGGTGTGGGCACCACGCAGCCAGTTGAGAATCTGCAGCGAGTTCCTGGTCTTAGGAGCAGACTGTAGCCTGGAGTGACAGCAGGCGCCAGGGCTGCTGACAGCTGTGGTTGGGGAGGTGGGCATGGAGTCTCTTGAGACGCCTGGGCTGTATCAGGACATTACCTCTGTGCCCACAATGTGGGTCAGGTCGAGCGGCTGCTCCATGATGGACATGAAAGACTCCCCAAGGTTTGTTGAAACAAACATGTGGGCCATGGCCAGCAGGCGATCGGGCCGGAAAGCCTGGATCAGGAGCAGACGGTGGATGGCCTGGCCAATGGGTGCTGAAACAGGGACAGAGGGGTGGGTGCTGGGTGGAAGTGAGGACTTGGAGACGCCCTCCCCTGCCTGGAGTGTTCTTCCCAAAGCACCCACTCAGCATTTCAGGATCAGCTCAAATCAAGACATTCAGCCACATCTCCTGTGCCTTCCGTGAGCCCTCTGGACACACCTATGAGAACACCTTACCACCTGGATGTATCCATAGGACAAGGTGCCGTTTGCTGATTTTTAAATTACTACACTAATACCTGCTCACTTCCTGAGAACACCTGAAGGTACTCAGGAAGCTCTGCCCTCCACAGTCGGACACTTCCTCTCAGCCTGGCTAGCCCAGGTCTGGCCTAACACACTCAAAACCGGCTGATGGCATTCCATTCCTGTCTGCAGCATGAATACAGCCAGTTAACTCCTTACCACTGGGCAGGAACTCCCCACCTAGTTCTCTTATGGTCTTCAAGCATGCGATGAACAGGAATTGGAAATTTCTGATCTATCTCTAACCCAACACCTATCTAGAAGCGATCTCCCTAAGTGGTTTCCTTAAAAAGTTTTAACATTGAAACACTTATCTCGGGCATCAGTGACCACTCACTCAGAGACAGGTCTCTGTCTGCTGCCCAGGCTGGAATGCAGTGGCGCAATCGCAGCTCACGCAAGCTCGACCTCCCAGGCTCAAGTGACCTTCCTGCTTTAGCCTCCCGAGTAGGTGGGACTACAGGTGTGCACCGCCACTCCTGGCCAAGGCTGTATTTTTTGTCGAGATGGGGCCTCCCTATGCTGCCCAGGCTAGTAACTTTGCATGTTTTTTTTTTTTTTTTTGAGACGGAGTCTCGCTCTGTCGCCCAGGCTGGAGTGCAGTGGCCGGATCTCAGCTCACTGCAAGCTCCGCTTCCCGGGTTCACGCCATTCTCCTGCCTCAGCCTCCCAAGTAGCTGGGACTACAGGCGCCCGCCACGTCGCCCGGCTAGCTTTTGTATTTTAGTAGAGACGGGGTTTCACCATGTTAGCCAGGATGGTCTCGATCTCCTGACCTCATGATCCGCCCGTCTCGGCCTCCCAAAGTGCTGGGATTACAGGCTTGAGCCACCGCGCCCGGCCAACTTTGCATGTTTTTAAAGCATCCGTTTAAGCAGCAAAACCCAACTTTACATTCAGGTTCAGAAAGAAAACCACAGCGGGGCTTACTTGCAGGTGTTTCTTCACTCCAGAGGTAGGGCACGGTCTGCTCCGGGGAGCTGCTGTCCAGCCAAATGCCAAATTGCTGTGGAGACAACAGTGGAAGCACCCATGGGGCAGGGCCGGCCTCGGGGGACTGACGCAAGAGTCTGACGCGAGCGCGCACACACGACATTCTGGGTTTTATACAACATGCGATTCCTCGCATTTCCTGGGAAAAGGCCGACATTTTTCACTGGGAACATTCAAAAGAACAATCACCTCGTCTGCCTGAACCTTTGCAATCAAGTCCTTAAATGCGGGAAGGCAGCTCAGCCTCACCACCGCCTCCGCCTGCTCCACAGTCAGGCCCTGGATCCTGGGGGTGGAGCCAGCACTCAGGACGATCTCATTTCCTCTCAGGAAGTGCTGGAATTCTGCATCGTAGGTGGGCTCCCTGTGAAGGGTGCAACAGGTTAGCTAGGGTCCCTCATGTTCATTCCCACTGTCACTAAAATAACAGTTGTGATTTAAAGAAAAGAAAAAACAGGCCGGGCACAGTGGCTCATGTCTATAATCTCAGCACTCTGGGAGGCCAAGGCAGGCGGATCACTTGAGGTCAGGAGTTTGAGACCAGGCTGGGCTGCCAACGTGATGAAAATCCATCTCTACTAAAAATAAAAAAAAATTTAGCCGGGTGTGGTGGCAGGCGCCTGTAGTCCCAGCTACTCAGGAGATTGAGGTAGGAGAATGGCTTGAACCTGGGAGTTGGAGGCTGCAGTGAGCTGAGACTGCACGACTGCACTCCAGCCTGGGAAACAGAGGGAGACTCCGTCTCAAAAAATAAAAGAAAAGAAAAAATAAAAGCACGTATCTGATCATGAAACCCTTGTGGGCCACTAGCAAGATGGCATCCTCCTGCGGGCGTGAGTGCTCTTACCCCACGGTGCCCTTCAGTTTGATTCTCGCCAGCAGCATGGCAAAGGTGATGTGGTCCTGATGCAGCATGCCTCGAGCCACTCGGTTAAATGCCACCTGGGACAAGAGCAGGAGACGATGTTGTTCCGTAAGAGAAGCAGCACCCTGCTTCCCCCCGCCGGGGAGCGGCTGAGGACCTCACTCTCTACCTGGAAGAGGTCCTTCGTTATAATGGACAGGCGCTGTGTGTGGTCGGTGACGCCCTTCAGGTTCGGGTTCTCATATAAGACGTTGTGATAAATGTCCAAGAAAAACTGGAGGGAGTACTGGTACAAGAAGTGTATCTGAAAGGAAGCAGTAGGCAGCTGTGAGGCAGCTCCCCTGGCACCCGCCGAACTTCTGCATGGCCGAGGAGCTACTGTGCGGGGGCCGGCCAGCCTCTGCGCGGCCAAGGCACCCACCTGCTTGAGGGACTCCATGGTGAAGTAGATGCTGCTGCAGGCGGTGGAGAGCGGGAGGTACTGCTGGGACACGGTCTCCACCTCCTGCATGACGATGTCCGTCTCCTCAACTTTCCTGGTGACCTCTGCAGCCTCTCTCTTCAGGTTCTCCAAAGTGGTTATGATCGTGTCGTCGTCCAAAATGCGCCCTTTCACCTCGTTCAGAGCTTGTAGTAGAGATTTTTCCAGCTGACGCAAACGGAGCTGAAATTCCCCTTGAATAAAACATCCAGAGTTTACAATAATACTTCAAAAGGTACGCTCTCAGAAGTGTTTGCCACAAACATGGAACATCCTAGTCACTTAAAAGTTCAGCTCCTTCACCTGCACCAACCACCTAACAGCCATAGGTCCAGATCCTACCTTGAAGTTTCAGAAGATCAGATCGTTTCTCGTCCACATCAGGTCTTTCTGCTTTAAGTACTTCATTTAGACACTGGCTTTGTAAACTGCTACGGGTGACTGTGAAGTTTACAAAAGTAACCCGGGAACAGAGATCTGGTGGGAACTCGACCTGCCAAAACAGATAACAGAACAGTCTGTTTTAATTCAGCTTCAAAACCAAATCCTGCCAGATTTCCCTGGGGAAGAGTCCCATTCCTTACAGTTGGATCCCGGGTGGACAGGAAGATGACAAACGATGGCGACAGGTCTATGTCCTGGTCCCCAAGGGTGATCAGCACTCTCCCTCCTGTTCGCCGCACTTCACGGTTCAGCACTGGGTTCAAAACTGGATCGTAGCTTTCCACATCCTGCATAGCACACGGGTGGAACTTGACGGCCAGGGCTCTGTAACTTGATCTTCACCCAAATGCTATGTTGCTGTGCTACTCTAGATAAGCATACCTTCCCAAAAGCCACCCGCCACTTGTGTATGGTGGCCACTAGCTATGTGTGGCTACTTACACTTAAATTAACTAAAATTGGCCGGGCGCGGTGGCTCACGCCTGTAATCCCAGCACTTTGGGAGGCCGAGGCGGGCGGATCACGAGGTCAGGAGATCGAGACCATCCTGGCTAACATGGTGAAACCCTGTCTCTACTAAAAATGCAAAAAATTAGCCGGGCGTGGCAGTGGGCACCTGTAGTCCCAGCTACTTGGGAGGCTGAGGCAGGAGAACGGCGTGAACCCGGGAGGCGGAGCTTGCAGTGAGCCGAGATCACGCCACTGCACTCCAGCCTGGGCAACTGAGTGAGACTCCGTCTCAAAAAATTAACTAAAATTAAAAACTCAGCCAGGCGTGGTGGCTCACGCCTGTAATTCCAGTACTTTGGGAGGCTGAGACAGGCAGATCACTTGAGGTCAGGAGTTCAAGGCCAGCCTGGCCAACATGGTGAAACTCCATCTCTACTAAAAATACTAAAAAGTTAGCTGGGGGTGTTGGCACGTGCCTGTAGTCCCAGCTACTTGGGAGGCTGAGGCAGGAGAATTGCTTGAACCTGAGAGGTTCAGACTAGGGGACAGAGCAACACTCCATCTCAAAAAAAAAAATCAAAAAAAAAAAAAAAATTAAACACTCAGTTCCTGGTCACACTAGCCGTGGGAAGTGCTCAGCATAAGCCACCTGAGGCTAGCGGCTACCACACTGAACAGTGTGGACCATCAGGCATTCCTGCCCCTGCAGAAAGTTCTGGGGGACAGTGCTGACACAGACCCTCTGAACGGCACCGTATTTCATTTCTTAAATTTTTTTCAATTTGCATAATGAATTCATCTTGTTGCAAATCTGATGCTTCCTAGTGACCTTACATGCTTTATTTAAAAACAAAATTTTAACTTTTAAGTTCAGGAATACAAGTGCAGGTTTGTTACATAGGTAAACTTGTCATGGAGGTTTATTATACAAATTATTTCATCACCCTGGTTATAAGTGTAGTACCCATCAGTCGTTTTTCCTGATCCTCTCCCTTCGCCCACCCTCCGTGCTCTGAAAGGTCCCAGTGTGTGTTTTTCTCCTCTATGTGTCCATGTGTTCTCATCATTTAGCTCCCACTTGTAAGTGAGAACATCTGGTACTTGGTTTTCCACTCTTGCATTAGTTTGCTGAGGATAATGGCCTCCAGCTCTATCCATGTTCCTGCAAAGGAACATGTTCCTTGTTCTTGTTTCTTTTTTTTTTTTTTTTGAGACGGAGTCTCGCTCTGTCACCCAGGCTGCAGTGCAGTGGCCGGATCTCAGCTCACTGCAAGCTCCGCCTCCCGGGTTTACGCCATTCTCCTGCCTCAGCCTCCCGAGTAGCTGGGACTACAGGCGCCCGCCACCTCGCCTGGCTAGTTTTTTGTATTTTTTTAGTAGAGACAGGGTTTCACCGTGTTAGCCAGGATGGTCTCGATCTCCTGACCTCGTGATCCGCCCGTCTCGGCCTCCCAAAGTGCTGAGATTACAGGCTTGAGCCACCGCGCCCGGCCTGTTCTTGTTTCTTGAACATTTTTCTTGTTCTTTTTTTTTTTTTTTTTTGAGACGGAGTCTCACTCTGTCACCCAGGCTGGAGTGTAGTAGCGTGAACTCGTTTCACTGCAGGCCTCCACCTCCCAGGTCAAGCAATTTTTCTGCCCTCAGCGCTCCCGAGTAGCTGGGAGCTACAGGACTGTGCAGCCACCACACCCGGCTAATTTTTGTATTTTAAATAGAGATGGGCTTTCACCATGTTGGCCAGGGTGGTCTTGATCTCCTGACCTTGTGATCTGCTTGCCTTGGCCTCCCAAAATGCTGGGATTACAGACATGAGACACCACGCCTGGCTGTTTCTTGCTTTTCATGGCTGTACTGAATATAATTTTTTTTTTTTTTGAGATACAGTCTCTTTCTGTCTCCCAGGCTGGAGTGCAGTGGCACGATCTCGGCTCACTGCAACCTGTGCCTCCTGGGTTCAAGTGATTCTCTTGCCTCAGCCTCCCAAGTAGCTGGGACTATAGGTGCCCGCCACCTCAACCAGCTAATTTTTGTATTTTCTGTAGAGACGGGGTTTGGCCAGGCTTTCTTGAACTCCTGACCTCAGATGATCCATCCGCCTTGGCCTCCCAAAGTGCTGGGATTATAGGCATGAGCCACCTCACCCCACCACTGAATAGAATTTTAAATGCAAATAATGATTCTGCCGAATTTATCTATTATAGAACCATCTCAAAGCTTTATCCTTTTGATACAACATGAAGTCTTACAAAGTGGAAAACTAAATGCAGCCCGCAAAAAGGAATTCACTCTTGAATGCGGTGTTTCAAGAATTCAAAGGTCAACACCAACCTGGACCAGAAGGGGGTTCCCAAATCGCAGTGCACTCTCTAAGTTCTTCCTGAAGGCGTCATCCAGGAAGCTGGTCCGTGTGATCTTACGATCCTTATATTCATTCATAATGAATTCTGTGGCCTGTCCAGAGGGGTCAATGATCAGCGGATACCTGAGGATGAGGCCACAGAAGAGAAGGTTGAAACACTGAATGGGAAAAGCACAGGATCATGGTCAGCCAAGTCCCTGATGAGAGGGACAGGCTGTTACCGCCACCAGAGGGTGCTTTCCAGGGACGTTTTCAGGTTTACCAATAAAGCTTACATGCTTAATGCTAACATCACATCATCCTTTTGAAGAACTATTGGCATGAGGAGGTAGCTTCAGTCATATACCAGGAGGGCCATAGTTAAAAATCCTTTTTCTTCTGGGACAATCGTCCTCCCTCAGCATCTGGCACTGTTAGAATAGCTTTTTTGTATTTACGATCCTTCTAGACAGCCAGTATCAACACCAACGCTGAGCAGCACCAAGGGATTAACTTTACACAGAATTTAAATTGCCAGGGACTGTGTCAAATTACAGATACTATCTCAGGTAATCCTCCTGACAGCCCTACGAGGCTGACACTGTTATCAAACCACTCTACAAATGAGGAAAGAAGGGCACAAAGAAGCTAATGTCAAGTACCTATAGTCTAGCCAGTTAAAACGTGGAAAAAACCGAACTGGTAATACACATAAGGTTCTACAAAACTCAAACTATAAAAGGGCACATGGTGAGAAGAACCATGCTGCCCTGCCTTTTGAACCCTGTTCTTTGGTCAGCAAAGTTCCTTCCCCAGGTGATGGCTTTTACCAGTTTCTCGTCTGTCTTTACAGAGAAGGTCTAAGCATTTACAGACACGTGTCAGTGCGGGCGTTGTGGCCTCAGGGAGGCCTCTACCACCTGCTCTGCACCTGTCCAGCCTGTATTCGAATGTCCTGTGTCGGCAAAGACTACCCAGCACCGCAGCGTGGTGGGCCTCAGGAGGGCCCTCTGAGTTATCTCCAGTCTTCAGCTGGTACACACTTGCTCTTAGATTTGCCATTTTGTACACAGGCCAAGCTACTGTTGAATGAACACCTAGAAGTGGAACTCCTAGGTGAAAGGGTCATTTAGGCAAATCTAGCCCTGTGCACAGGTTGTACTGATCGATTCATATTCTTGTTAGCACCACCTGGTGAGACATGGCGCCCTCTCAGCACCTAGCCCATCTTCACTGCAGTTACGTCCCCATTCTTATTCTGTCCTTCCTCAACAGAAACACAGGCAGCACTTCCCCTTTAACTAGCTATTTTCAGTTCTTGTAACAGAGGACTGTTTGAACGTCCACCCCCAAACACAACCCTGCCCATCAATTTTATTTTTATTTATTTAATTTTTTTTGAGATGGAGTCTCGCACTGTCACCCGGGCTGGAGTGCAGTGGCGTGCTCTCGGCTTGCTGCAACCTCTGCCTCCTGGGTTCAAGTGATTCTCCTGCCTCAGCCTCCTGAGTAGCTGGGACTACAAGCGCCTGCCACGACACCCAGCTAATTTTTTGTATTTTTAGTAGATATGTTGGCCAAGCGGGTCTCAAACTCCTGACTTCGTGATCTACCCGCCTCGGCCTCCCAAAGTGCCGGGATCGTGGTGTGAGCCACCGTGCCTGGCCTATTTTTATGTTTTTTTGAGATGGAGTCTTACTCTGTTGCCCAGGATGGGGTGCAGTGGCGTGATCTTGGCTCACTGCAACCTCCGCCTCCTGGGTTCAAGAGTTTTTCCTGCCTCAGCCTCCTGAGTAGCTGGGATCACAGGCGCACGCCACCATGCCTGGCTAATTTTTTTGTATTTTTAGTAGAGACAGGATTTCACTACGTTGGCCAGGCTGGTCTCAAACTCCTGACCTCATGTGATCCACTGCGCCCGGCCCCTGCCAATCAATTTTAGAAGGTTACAAGAAGCATTCACTGCAGAATAACTCAGACACTTGACAATAAAGAGAACAGCACTCGCCCCACTGTCAGAGGAGCACCAAGCTGCCAGCACTGTATGCCCACGCCCCATTTTCTATTCCTCTCTTCAAACAAGGGTGTATTTTGAACGACATTCAAGATCACCACCCACGTTCTTCCCGAGCCACTCCTTGGCACCCGAGCTCATACCTGTTGAACCGTTTCAGCATGATGGCGTTTTCTGTGCACAGGTCATCAGCAGGCAAAGAGCTGGCCTGCCAGCGAAGACGCTCATCTGCATTGGAAAGGTATTCCGTCCTGGCAATATCTGTACGGAACTGAAAGGCAAGGCCGTTACCTTTCCTCCTCTTCGAAGCCACAGATGGGGCATCCTAACTGTGCACTAAACACCAGCTTCGAAGCCACAGACAGGACGTTCTAACTGTGCACTAAACACCAGCTTGCCTCACACTGCTCACACATCCTTTCTGAATTCCCCATGATTCTCACCTGGATGTTGGCCTGCTGGAGGTGATGGGACCAGGTAGTGAACAAGTTCTGACGCATCTGCTGGTCAAAGTAACCCGCATAGGCAATGAACGCAGCCGACAAGAGACAGTCCCCAGCAATGGTGGACATCTGGTTTTTGAAAGTTTCACTTGTTTTTTCCCATCGTTCACGTTCAGCAGACAAGCTCTTCAGTAGAGCAGTGCTCCGGTTTACCTAAAAGGAAAACCGAACAAGATGCTCAGGGATCAGGCCTTTTAGGATTTATACCGAATCCTGCAAATTGGTTCATCCACATCACGTGCAGGGTTTTGGGTGGGTTAGAAACGTGCCCAAGTTGTTCACAATCCCAAAGGACATGAGACCCAGATCATATATAACTAATGACCACACACGACTCAGAATCCTTAGCGGGGCAGAAGCTGGGTATGGAGTGAGGCCTTCAGGCAGCAGAGCAAACAGGTCTGGAGCTGCCGGTGGGGGATTCAATGGCTGTAAAGCATCCAGTTTGTATCAATCTATCCTAATTAGCAACATGTAGTGAATACTCAAGTGTGTATTATTTTCCAGGAAAAAAAGTCCTCTGGGCCCTTACAGATGTTACAGAGCTAATTCACTGAGGCCAGCATGGTACAGGCAGCGCGTGTTCAAGTGTGTTAATCTCCGCTTCCATGGCAGGAAAGACAGGATGAATGATGATAATCTTACTTTTGCCTCGACAGCAGCCAGATCTGCCTTGATAGCCTGGGCCTCTGAGATCAGGACGGCGTATTCCTCCTTGTAGCGGGCGATGCTGGCTTCCAGGTCTCGGATCATCTGTTCCACCTCGTTGGCCTTCTGCTGGTTGTCCTTGGCGTCATCTTCCAGCTTCTGCAGCTCGTTGCGTAGGGGCTCCACTCTCTTTAACATGTCTGCATAGTTAAGCTGGGAAGAACCAATTGATAACTGTTATTTAAGTGACAGAAAAAGAGGTCACCTTTCACACGGGAGCTCTTGGCTGTGTTAATCACCTGTGCGATTGCCCATTTCACCATAGGGCCGCAAGCCAGGGAAGCCCGATTAACAATTTCGTAATTGTAACTTGGGTTGGACATGTAATTTTTCTTCATCTTCTCCCTTATGGCGTCACTGTAAGAGAGGAATGATATTTGTAAGCACATGCAGGACAAAAGCAAGGAAGAGTTTTCATAAAATTAAAATGGAAGAGACCAGAGCCAGCTCTCATCTCATTGCCCCAGTGACTGACCACTGGGGATGAGTGAGACCGACCCTTGGTTCTCAGGGGAAAGCTGCAAATGTGCTCTCAACACTTGAACAATTTTTCTTTTTAAAAAGTGAGACAGGGTCTTGCTCTGCCACCCAGGCTGGAGTGCGGTGGCGTGATCTCGGTTTCTCCAGGCTGGAGTGCGGCGGCGTGATCTCGGTTTCTCCAGGCTGGAGTGCGGTGGCGTGATCTCGCTTCACTGAAGCCTCGATCCCCTGGGTTCAGGCAATCCTCCCACCTCAGCCTCCCAAGTAGCTGGGACTACAGGTGCATGCCACCCCACCCAGCTCATTTTTTTATTTTTTGTAGAGACAGGGTGTCACCATGTAGCCCAGGTTGGTCTCTAACGCGTAGGCTCAAGCACTCCACCTGCCTTGGCCTCCGAAAGTTCTGGGATTAGAGCCATGAGCCACTGTGCCTGGCCTGAACAGCCGAAAGTTCTGGGATTGGAGGTGGGAGGCACTGTGCCTGGCCTGAACAGCCGAAAGTTCTGGGATTGGAGGTGGGAGGCACTGTGCCTGGCCTAAACAACTGATTTCAATTTCTGGCAATACCTTGCTTGGCACTTCCACTTTCTCACCTGATCTCCTCTGCAGAGAAGTTGACAATGGTGGGGATAAAGTTCTCCCGCATGATGATGGAGCGGATCTGCTTCCAGTCCGTGGTGCTTTCCCCCAGCAGCAGGCAGATGGACTCCAGCGCCAGCTTCACTGCAGCAGGAGGGTTGGCCATGGACCTCACCTCCACCAGGTGCTGCTTCTTGATCGACTTCACAGCTGAGTGGCAGCAGGAGTGGATGAGGGTCGATGGGTGGGAGAAGACAGAGCAAAGCATGGTGAGAATGAACCAAACAGCCAGGAGCTCCAACTCCAATGAGAGAAAGGACAGCTAGCTGCTCAGAAGAGCTAAGAAATGAGAGACTTTTCTGTATTAAACCCTCTGAAATAGGGTAAGTAGCTGATCTCTTAAATGATTACGAAGATCTTACAAAATGCAAGCATTCCTTAAAAAGCAGGATATTACCTTTAAAATGTCTCAGAAGTCCTAATTCCTTTATCTCCATAAAGATTAAGAATATATTAACTTACTATTTATTTGAGACAGAGTCTAGCTCTGTTGCCTAGGCTGGAGTGCAGTGACACGATCTCAGCTCACTGTAACCTCTGCCTCGCAGGTTCCAGCGATTCTCCTGCCTCAGCCTCCTAAGAAGATGGGATTACAGGCCCCTGCCACCAAGCCTGGCTAATTTTTTGTATCTTTTTTTTTTGAGACAGAGTTTTCGCTCTTGTTGCCCAGGCTGGAGGGCAATAGCGCGATCTTGGCTCAACGCAACCTCTGCCTCCCGGGTTCAAGCAATTCTTCTGCCTCAGCCTCCCAAGTAGCTGGGATTACAGGTATATACCACCACGCCCGGCTAATTTTGTATTTTTAGTAGAGGTGGGGTTTCTCCATGTTGATCAGGCTGGTCTTGAACTCCGAAACCTCAGGTGATCTGCCCGCCTCGGCCTCCCAAAGTGCTGGGATTACAGGCATGAGTGACTGAGCCCTGACAAGAATATTTTTAAGTGTAACTGTGCATTTATTTCATACAATTTCAACAGACATTTTAAATTTGCTACAATTTAGAGGGATGAGTAAAGATGTGGAGTTAACAGTTCTAAAACAATGGCTGCCAGGCACAGTGGCTCACACATGTAATCTTAGTACTTCTGGAGGCTGAGGCAGGTAGATCGCTTGAGCCCAGGAGTTTGAAACCAGCCTGGGCGATATGGCAAAACCCTGACTGCACAAAAAATAACAAAAATTAGCTGGATGTGGTGGTGCGCCCCTATAATCCCAGCTACTCAGGAGGCTCAGGTGGGAGGATCGTCTGACATAGGGAAGGCTGAGGCTACAGTGAGCCACGGTTGCACCACTACACTCCAGCCTGGGGGACAGAGTGAGACCCTGTCTCGAACAAAGCAAAACAAAAACAACGGCCCATGACTGCTATACACTGGAAAAGTTTTCCAGGCTGAAATTTTTGTAGATCAATTTTAAGTAATTATTTAGAAGGTGAGAACTACATTAAATTATCATCCAAATCCAACTCTGAATGAAAATCTATAGCTTGGTGGTGCCTTTGAATTCATCTTGTTGTATAAGGTAAAAACTACAGATAATTGGGTTATTTGAAACTGGTTAAATACTAGTGGGCAAGAAGAGAGCACTCTTTTTTTTTCTTTTGTTTTCATTTATTCATTTATTTTAAAATAGAGATGGGGGTCTTGCTATGTTGCCCAGGCTGGTCACAAACTCCTAAGTTCAAACAATCCTCCTGCCTTGGCCTCCCAAAGTGCTGGGATTAATGCGAGCCACCTCGCCTGGCTGACAGCAGTCTTAATCCCCTCATCCCCTCAAAACTAAAAGGGGTGGGGGGTTTTGCCCTTTTTTTTTTTTTTTTTTTTTTTTTTTGAGACGGAGTCTCGCTCTGTGGCCCAGGCTGGAATGCAGTGTCTCGGCTCACTGCAAGCTCTGCCTCCCGGGTTCACGCCATTCTCCTGCCTCAGTCTCCCGAGTAGCTGGGACTATAGGCGCCCGCCACCATGCCCGGCTAATTTTTTGTATTTTTAGTAGAGATGGGGTTTAACTGTGTTAGCCAGGATGGTCTCGATCTCCTGACCTCGTGATCTGCCCGCCTCGGCCTCCCAAAGTGCTGGGATTACAGGCGTGAGCCACTGCGCCGGGCCTGCCCTATTTCTATAGCATCTTATAGGCATGTAAGGAATGGAAAAGGAGAAGTAAGTGACTGCTATCAATACTTAAATTAGCAACTGGGTCATAGCCAGAGCACTCAGAAATAATTACAAGACAGTCACACTGAATATTTTGTATTTCTTGGTGAAATTCAACTCAGGGATAAATAGCATATTTATGTAATTATCAACAGATCTCTAAAAATGTATTATTGACATAAAGCTTCTATTGTGAAGTTTCTTTTATGGGAGGGGTTTCACTATGGTAAAGACAATCTAGCTTTATAGGAACTTTGCTTTAAGAGATGAAGACAGTCTCAGGCATTCAGAACAAGCTTCAGATGGTTACTAATGGTATTTTTGGAAACATAATCAGAACCTTTGAGGGAAGCACATGTGCGATGTTCAGTGACCTGAACTCCACAGTAATGTTGAGGGAGAGCACCCTTCCTGGACGTCAAAGCTCTGACAGTCTTTACATACCATTCTGGGCCTCAATGACAGCAGGTTCCACCTTATCAAGATCTTCTTTGACACTCATCTGTTTGTCCGCAATTACCTCCTGCTGCTTATGCAGCTGTTCCTGGATTTCTTGGCTCATAACCTAGAAAGGAAGGATGGCTTAGGTATGAGTTAAGCATTGGTTAATTTTCTGAGTAAATTCTAAACAATATTCTTCACCCTGCCAGCACACACACACACACACACACACACACACACACACACACAAACACACTCTCTCTCTCACACACTCTCTAACCCTAACACCCATTTTGAACTCCAGTTCCTACTCTCTCATCGGAGACTGAAAATGCCCAATCCTTCAGGTGGAATTCCCTGACACCATACCTTCTTCTTTTCAGCCTCCTGCTGGTCTTTCACCATCTTTTTCAGCTTGTCATTGGCTGCTGCATTCTTCACCTCCAGCTCCTGGCTCTTTATCCTCAAGTCACGACGCAGTTCTTCCACCTAAAGAGCAAAGCCCACACTCTGAGACGAGAAACGTGCAGAAATCACATGGAAAGGGGTCCTCACTGCAGCTCACTCCCGTGAGGAATTTGTGCCTGTGGCGCACCTGGTCAACTGTCTCCTTGATCTTCCTGAGCCCCACGTTCAAGTGCATCTGCTGCTCCTCCAGCTCGCTCCGCTTCTCGTGGAACAGGTTGGCGTAGTGATTGATGAAGTCCAGGTAGTGGCGAGGGGTGATGGCCATAGTTCTGCCGCCTCGCTTTGCTAGCCGAGCATTCGCCTTTCAGAAAACAGTTACATCTTCTCACTCTTCAGGAAACTCTGTGACTTAACCTCAGAAAACTTGGCAGACGGGTGTGACATGACAGAAGGAGCCCAGGCCTCGGGGGTCAGAACACTCGAGTCGGGACTCAGCTTAGCCACTTAGAGCTTTCGAGATGCCCCCTACACTTCCAAACTTCTCAAACCCTTTAACTTCTTTAAACTGAGGATGGTTGATTATACCAACTTTAGAGGTGTACTTTATGTGAAAGGCATCACAAATGTCAGTTACTACAGAAAGGTTAGCTAGCCTGCTTCCACCTTTTATTAGTAAGAAATGACACAAGCAAGAAACACGGGCAAGGCAGGCCTGACGTGAGAAGCTGCTCTGGTCCCTTGATTTCTGGAGCACAGCAAGATGATCAGACTACCAGGGGAAGCTGGGGCTGGAAGATGCTCCAAGGGCAATGGAGACGGCCTGCAGGGACTGGGCAGCAGGACACCTACAAGCTCAGAATGGATGTCACAAAGCTCTTCCAGGAAAGAGGAGCAGACTGAACGCTTCTATTACAGAGAATCTATAGCAAGGACTAGCAAAATACGGCTAGCAGGCCACGTCCTGCATTTTTCGGTAATGAGGTTTTACTGGCCACAGTCACACCCATTCATTTATATATGTATCTTTGGAGGCTGTTGCCCTACAATGGCAGCACTGAGTAGCTGTGCTGGAGACTACTCCACCTGCAAAGGCTAAAACATTTACGATCTGGCGTGCTGATTCCTGGTCTACAGGAGAGAGTAAGGGCCTGAACATACAGCAGCACTGGGAGAAAAAGGCCAAGGAGATCACTTTACTAGAGGCAGAGTCAGTGGGGGCACTCAAGTGTTAGATGGCTCCAGAATTTGCAGCCCAGTGACAAGAATGAGATGTTGTTAAAGAGGTAAAAGGTAAGAAACAACTATTTCCTTTACAAATAACAGTACAACGTCAAATATGAAGTGCCCTAAGGTCTATTTATGGTTTTTTTGAGTCTGGGTCTCGTTCTGTTGCCCAGGCTGGATTGCAGTGGCATGATCTCAGCTCAATGTAACCTCCTCCCACCTCAGCCTCCTGAGTAGCTGGGACTACAGGTGCCCACCACCAGGCCCGGCTAGTTTTATTTTTATTTTTTGTAGAGATGAGGTCTTGCCATGTTGCCCAGGCTGGTCTTGAACTCCTGGGTTCAAGCGATCCTCCTGCCTTGGCCTCCCAAAGTGCTGGGATTACAGGCATGAGTCACTGTACCCGGCCTTAAGGTCTATTTTTATAGTAATTTAGTTTTATGTTAGCATGATGGTTAGTTTTGTATTTTATGTGTTGATCTGAAAATTGAACCCACCTGGTGAAGAGTCTGATGAACAAACACACAGCTGTTCACAATGGCTTCCCGATGGGATGGTGGCTGCGGCAGTTTATCATACACAACTGGCATGTAATCAGGAACGATGTAATTTGGCTTCTCCAGGTCCATCTTACTTGTGAATTCTTTGCCAACCTGATACAGCGCTTCGGTGGACCAGTCTCCAAACCAATTCAACACACACCTGAGAAAGAGGCCCACGTTTCAAAACAGCTATGAAGGGCAGGCTTTGCCCCTTGGAAGGACACCGACTTTCCTGACCCAGAGCCAAGTAAAGGTCCGCATACCTGTTGAAAAGTGCTGGCGATGTGGCTGCCCGGTCCTTGAGTCCTTCCGAGGAGGGGTTCATGGTGAACACCACGTGGAGGTTACGGATAACCTGGCTGGTGAACCACTTGTAAAGCTCCTCGTGCGAGTCCAGCATCAGGCCTTCCTTCTGTGCCCCCTCTTTGCACTGTGTCATCAAGGTGGCATACTCGTCTCCTTCAAAGAGACCAGGCACCTGGGAAACAGCACAGGGCTCACTTACTGGTCCCCCGGTAACACGTAACGCAACGCAACACGTCACCTAATTACCTCTCCGTTGGCCAGAAGGGTATTCATTCGTTCCAGGAATCCAGAATCTAATACATTAGATTCATCCATTATAAATGCTATCTTTTCATTTTTACAGCCAGAGCGTCTCAATACTGTCCGCAGATCTTCATCAAAGTCTTCTCCTGTGTACTTCCTATGGACCTACAGAAGCAGAGGCAAGTTAGGTCCATTCCTACTCACTGAGCTCTGCACACACATCAAGAATCTGTTGCTGGGATTAAGAGGCCACCGACCAGACGCACCTTAATCTGGTACACACTCAAACCGTTCATCCAGGCGACAAAACGAGACAGGGTAGTTTTTCCTGCTCCACTAACACCAATCAGAAGCAAGTGGCCTTGAGGTTGACGGAATATTCTGAAACATTATGAGAACAGATCAATGTTAAGGCTTACAATGCCTCATTCCCCTTTTGACTCATATCTAGTGTCTACAGTATTTTGGACATGTTTTAACTTGAACTTGTATATTAAACGTTTGCTGAGCAATTGTTATTTATGAGGTCCAGGAGGAATGGAAAGACCGGTAAGACACGGTCCTGTCCTCCAGACTGACATGACAGACTAATGCAATTCTAGCAGAAGGTCAAAGGGCCCTAATCATAGCAGGTGCGCAGTGCTGGGGGGAGGAAGAATGAAATTCTGCTTGGGATAAACTAAGGAAGGTTAAGCTGGACTTAGAAAGAAGAGAAGGTGGAAGCTGCTTGGCAGAGAAGGCTGAGGTGGAGGTGGTAGGACAGCATTAGGCCTGGCGTGACTCGGCACACACACTTACTCAACAGTAGCTTAGGCGAGAGGTGAGCCTGTAACAACAAAAAAGCCCACCTGTCAATCCTCAGCACATGGTCTAGGACTTCATTGAACAGGACCAGCGGAACATCAAGTTCTTCTTCATAAAAGACCTTCAGCCTAGCTTTGACATAATCTCTTAACTCTTCTTGGTCTACTGGGATGTAATCCTATAGAAAAAAAGGTAATACCCAAATTACTTAGAAAAAATGTTAGTTATTAGACCAAAGTCAACTGTATTTCCACATACCATGAAGAAACTGTTGAAAAATGCAACAAAAAAAGGTATCATTTACAACATAGCAAAAAAAAAAATAAATTCACTAGGAATGGATCTAAAAACATGAAAAGCTTTTACAGAGAAAACTGAACTTCACCAAAAGGCAACGAAGATGATCTCAATACATGAAGAGACCTACCCTGATCACAGAGGGAAAAACACTCTACTATGAGAACGTCAGTTCCATCAAACTCATCCATAGGTTCAACGTACTCCCGATCGAAACCTCACTAGTGGGAGGTGCTTACTGTCTTGGTGCAACCCGACAAGCCAATTCTGTATTTCATTTGGAACAGGAAAGATCCCTCTAAAAAAGAACCAGGTGTGAGGGCCTGCCCAATTTTTTTTTTGAGAGTAGCCTCGCTCTGTTACCAGGCTGGAGTGCAATGGTGCGATCTCTGCTCACTGCAACCTCCACCTCCAGGGTTCAAGCAATTCTCCTGTCTCAGCCTCTCAAGTAGTTGGGACTACAGGTGTGCGCCACCACACCCAGGTAATTTTCGTATTTTTAGTAGAGACGGGGTTTCACCATGTTGGCCAGGATGGTCTTGATCTCTTGACCTTGTGATCTGCCTGCCTTGGCCTCCCAAAGTGCTGGGATTATAGGCATGAGCCACTGCACTTGGTCTGGGCCTGCCCTATTAAACAGACTTATTACCATAATCAGGACCATGTGGTTTTAGCACAGACAGCAACCAAGAGATACCTATGCACACAGGGAAACTATGATGACAGACTGATACTGCGGAGTAAATTATTATTTAATAAACTTTGCTAGGATAATGGGCATACACAAGGAAAGAACTGAAAATGGAGCCACTGCTCACTCCATACACAAACTCAATTAGAGATGTGATTAAGGGTTTCAAAGATCCATCTTTTTTTTTTTTTTCCTTGAGACACGGTCACACTCTGTCACTCAGGCTAATTAGAGTGCAGTGGCCTGATCTTGGCTCACTGCAACCTCCACCTGGGTTCAAGTGATTCTCCTGCCTCTCAAGTAGTTGGGAGGACTCTACAGGCACATGCCAACAACATGCCTGGCAAATTTTTTTTTTTTTGAGTCGGAGTCTCCCTGTGTCGCCCAGGCTAGAGTACAATGGTGCAATCTCGGCTCACTGCAACCTCTGCCTCCTGAGTTCAAGTGATTCTCCTGCCTCAGCCTCCTGAGTAGCCGAGATTACGGGCATGCGCCACCACGTCAGGCTAATTTTTGTATTTTTAGTAGAGATGGGTTTCACCACGTTGGTAAGGCTGGTCTTGAACTCCTGACCTCGTGATCCACCCGCCTTGGTGAGACGGGGCTTCACCATGTTGGGCAGGCTGGTCTCGAACTCCTGACCTCAGGTGATCTGCCCACCTTGGCCTCCCAAAGTGCTGGGATGACAGGTGTGAGCCACTGTGCCCAGCCTGCAAGATACACTTTAAGAACGTTTGTTCTTCAAAAGATCTTAGAAAGAGTAAAAAAACGGCTGGGCGCAGTGGCTCACGCCTATAATCCCAGCACTTTGGGAGGCCGAGATGGGCGAATCATGAGGTCAGGAGATCGAGACCATCCTGGCTAACACGGTGAAATCCCGTCTCTACTAAAAATACAAAAACATTAGCTGGGCGTAGTGGCGGGTGCCTGTAGTCGCAGCTACTGGGGAGGCTGAGGCAGGAGAATGACGTGAACCTGGGAGGTGGAGCTTGCAGTCAGCCGAGATCATGCCACTGCACCCCAGCCTGGGTGACTGAGGAAGACTGTCTCCAAAAAAAAGAATAAAAAAAGATAAGCCACAGGGAGATGTTTCCTATATATGAAAAAGAATGGGTAACTAGAGTCTTAAAATATATAGAAAATTCTACCGACATTGAACACACCCACCTTACTACTCCCGGCTCCTATCAGGCCCTCTGCCTCGTATGCCCTCCCTGACGTGGTGAACCCTTCTAGAGAAAGCTGAACTTCACTGAAAGCCACTGAAGAAGACCTAAAGACATGAAGACCCAATGCAAGGGTCACTCTACCAGAAATCTCTTCCCAGCCTGAGTTATCTCCCTCTGTCCACTCTTTCCTCCACTGGAGTGGGAGCCCCCTAAAGGAAGCTCTTACTTATGTCTATCACCTGGGGCTACTGAATGAAATGCAAGTGAAGACTGTAACTCAGTAAACGTCCTCATCCTTTTCAGAGAAAAAGGACAACTCACAGCTATTCTGGAGAGGTAAACTCCATCTAGTATTTTAGCACATGAAACATTTTCACACAAGTTATTCACAATTGTCCTATTTTCAGTGTGAGGAATGTGAAAACAAATTTGTGAAGCAAAGATTTCTTTCACTGTAAACCCGCTGAAGCAACACCTTCTACCGGCTGGCAATCCAATGGCTTGACCCTCACACAGAAGTCAGAACCCCAGTAGCAGCCAGCCAGCCATACTCCTGGGAGTCCCTGCCCTAAAGCATCAGTGATTGCAAACCCGTAGCCCATCACTGATGTAACGGCAGCCTCATTTGTCGTGCACTTCAGGACAAAGAGATTTTTCTTGTTTTTTAAGTATTTTTTTGAGGTAAGGTCTCACTTTGTCACCCAAGCTGGACTCTTTTTTTTTTTTTGAGACGGAGTCTTGCTCAGGCACCCAGGCTGGAGTGCAGTGGCGGGATCTCGGCTCACTGCAAGCTCCGCCTCCTGGGTTCACGCCATTCTCCTGCCTCAGTCTCTCAAGTAGCTGGGACTACAGGTGCCCGCCGCGATGCCCGGCTCATTTTTTGCATTTTTAGTAGAGATGGGGTTTCACCGTGTTGGCCAGGATGGTCTCAATCTCCTGACCTCGTGATCCACCTGCCTTAGCCTCCCAAAGTGCTGGGATTACAGGCGTGAGCCACTGCGCCCGGCCAGCTGGACTCTTTTTAAGTTTTTATTCTTTTTTATTTTTAAGACAGAATCTCACTCTGTTGCCCAGGCTGGAGTGCAGTGGCATGACCTCAGCTCACTGCAATCTCTGCCTCCCGGGTTCAAGCAATTCTCAGACTCCCGAGTAGCTGGGATTACAGGCATGTGCCACCATGCCTGGCTAATTTTTGTCTTTTAGTAGAGATGGAGTTTCAGCATGTTGTCCAGGCTGGTCTCCAACTCCTGACCTCGAGTGATCTGCCCGCCTTGGCCTCCCAAAGTGCTGAGATTATAGGCGTGAGCCATTGCACCTCACTGTATTTTTTTTTTTTTTTGGGACAGAGTTTCACTCTTGTTGCCCAGGCTGGAGTGCAATGGCACAATCTCGGCTCACCTCAACCTCTGCCTCCCGGGTTTAAGAGATCCTCCTGCCTCAGCCTCCCAAATAGCCGAGATTATAGGCATGCACCACAGTACCCAGCTAATTTTGTATTTTTAGTAGAGACGGGGTTTCTCCATGTAGGTCAGGCTGTTCTCGAACTCCCCACCTCAGGTGATCCACCGCCTCGGCCTCCCAAAGTGTTGGGATTACAGGCGTGACCCACTGAGCCCGGCCAATGTTTTGTTTTTTAAAGTATGTTTTGAAACAGGGTTTTGCTGTTTTACCCAGGCTGCAGTATGGTGGTGTGATCACAGCTCACTGTGACTTCCCGGGCTCAAGCCTCCCAAGATGCTGGAACCATAGGCGTGAGTTACCTTGCCTGGCTAAATTTTCAAATTTTTTTGTAGAGATGGGGTCTTACTATGTTGCCCAGGCTGGGCTCAAACTCCTGGGATCAAGTGATCCTCCTGCCTCAGCCTCCCAAAGTGCTGGGATTACAGATGTGAGACACCATACCTGGCCCAAAGGTATTTTTGAGTAGAAGATAATTGGTTAGAATTAGAAAGGGACGGCAGAACAAGAAGGATGTCTAAAACACTGCGAGTCTGCTACCTTTGACAGCCAGTTGCTGTACAAGATGGGCCGGCTCATTGCCTTCTCTCTGTCGATGTTAGGAAAGTGCTTCAGAGCAACCGTGTCGATGTTCTCGTCAGTCCAGCGCCTCTCCTCATCCTCCACGAGTCTGTGGGGAGAGCAGCATGTGCATTTGGGTAACTACAAGGCCACGGTGAAGAAGCACCATGTTTGTGGGTGCTGTGGGCTCTTCCAAAGGATGCAGTCTTTATCACACATCTTCCTTTACTATGCATGGACAAACCTAAGAAGCTGAACTCATGACAGCTTAGGCAACCTGAAATTTTATTTCCTTTATTTATTTACTTTACTTACTTACTTACTTACAGAGTCTCACTCTGTTGCCCAGGCTGAAGCGCAGTGGTGTGATCTTGGCTCAATGCAACCTCTGCCTCCCAGGTTCAAGCGATTCTCCTGCCTCAGCCTCCTGAGTAGCTGGGATTACAGGTGTGTGCCACACCATGCCCAGCTAATTTTTATATTTTTAGTAGAGATGGGGTTTCACCATGCTAGTCTCGAGCTGTAATCCCAGCACTCTGGGGGGGCAGAGGCAAGCAGATCACTTTAAGTCAGCAGTCCGAGACTAGTCTGGCCAATGTGGTGAAACCCTGTTTCTACTAAAAATATAAAATCTGTCTCAAAAAAAAAAAAAAAAAAAAAAGGGAACTGTGATGTGTGTAGTTTTAGAGGTGTAAGACTTACTTACTACAAGGCAAGCAGGTGAGACTGTGACTGCCCGGCTGTGTGAGGACCTTTTGAGAAGCTGACTGTAAGATCTCCTATGCAGGCTACCAGATGAGGGTCCAGTGAAGGCAGGTATATACTTACTTACTGAAGCCAATATGAATTTGTAAGCACAACTGCTGTTGCTACATTTGAATTTAAACAAAATTCTCTGTGGTATTAGAAATCTGTGAAAATTATATTGTGGGAGACAGGGTCTTGCTCTGTCACTCAGGCTGGAATGCAGTGGCACAATCATGGCTCACTGTAGCTGCAGCTTCCCAGGCTCACTTGACCTTCCTGTCTCAGCCTCCCGAGTAGCTGGGACTACAGGTACATGCCACAACACCTGGCTAATTTTTAATTTTTTTTTTTAGAGATGGGGGTTTCACTATATTGGTCAGGCTGGCCTTGAACTCCTGGGCTCAATGATCCTCCTGCCTTGGCCTCCCAAAGTGCTGGGATTATAGAAGTGAACCACTATGCCCAGCCCATGTTTTTTTAATTGAAAAGGGGAGAGTGAAGGTAGTTGACACAGCAACAACAACCAAAGACCGTTTAAACAGCAGCAGAACTCCAACAAGAAATAAAAACAGGGCTGCCACGGCCAACACGCTCTGTACTCTGCCTTGCCTGCTCATCTCTTACAGTGGCTCTCAGTAATGTGCCCAGTATTACCCAAGAACCCCAAGCAGTCGGGTTTGAAAGCCAGTGATTACAACTAGGCAGTATTCTGAGACTTCTTGTACAGTAATGATAAGAAAATCTGCAGGATGACACCTGGTCCAGAAGCACAGCTGCCCAACACTTAAGCATTTCTTAGTCTGGAGGGCACCATCTGCCAAGTCATCTTACTGCGATTCAAACCACAAAACCTACACAGTTGATGCTGATCAGTCATCCGTTAGCAATTTTTTCCCTTAAGTACTGGTCACTTAACTAGAAAAACTCAAAATTTACTAAACAAGAATTGATCCAAGTGGGCAACAGGTAAAAGAGAAAACCAGTGCCCCAGAGCTCCAGCTGAAAAGCCTCTGATGAGAACACAGGCTGAGAGTCAGGAAGAGGGATGGTGGTTATGGAGCATGTACTCTGGGCAGTTGTTGGGAGGCCTTTTAACTCAGCAGTGAACCCGTGCTCTGGGAAGGTTATCACAGGCAGCTGCTACCTTGTGTGGTCCCACCTGACAGTTTAAAAGATTTATTAAAGTGCCCTGTTTTTTGACTTCTATGGTGTATCTTTAAAAAAAAGTACCCTGTTCACGGCCACAAGGTTTATGAAAGTGACTTGCGTAAGCAGACAGTGGTGGCAGCTGGTGCATTCAGTGCACTGTGACTTTGTTACCCTGGGGCGACTGTGACCAGTGTCCAGACGGGAGGCTGCCCTGGCTGACTCTGCTCCTTCCACCACTGGCACCACCTGGCTCTAACTTAAGCAGGCCACCCCTGCAAAGACCCCAGCTGGATCCTCGGCTTTCCTTACCTATCTTGGAAGAGACGCAGAGCTTCGTGTGCCCAAATCCGAATGAGGCCTTCAACAGGCAGGGTCTCCAGAGGTCTCAGCGCTTCGAAGATGCCTCTCACCCACCTAGTCATTTCACGGGGTGAATAGATATAGTGAGGTTGTGTATCCTGGGTGAATCTCTCCTATGGGAATGAGAAAAATGGAAGTTACATGTAAATATCTGAAGACACAGAGAAGTGGTCAAAAAGTAAAATGCGGCAAAACATGTTTACATTAAAGAACCTAGACCTTGAAATATTTAAGAAGATAGCTGGACATGGTGGCAGGTGCCTGTAGTCCCAGCTACTAGGGAGGCTGAGGCAGGAGAATCGCTTGAACCCAGGAGGCAGAGCTTGCCGTGAGCCGAGACTGTGTCACTGCACTCCAGTGTGGGCAACAGAGCGCAACTCCGTCTCCAAATGAGTAAACAATGTTGGAACAACTGGATAACCGTCCAGAACAAAGTTAGATTCAAGCTGCTCACTTTATGATGAAATACATTCTATTTAATGATTTAAATATTTGAACAATGAAACTACAAAAAATCCTTCTGAAAATGCTTAAAATTAAAAGCAAATTAAATACTGGGAAAAAGCATCTGCCACCTATGACAAGCAAGCTGTCCCAAAGCATGAAGAGCGAGGGAGACACAGCAGGGCAGTCGGTGGCTCCCACTCATCCCCGCAGCCAGCGCTCCATGGGAGGCTCAACAGAGAAATGCAAATAGCAACGACGAGAGTCATTTCTCACCAAATGGGCAACGACATTTTTGTTAATGACTCTTTTTTAAATGTTGCAGAACACAGGGAAGCGGGTGCTGCTGGTGGGAGTGTAGCTGGTCCCACCATCTTGAGAGCAATCTGGCAGATACGCAGCCTTTATATACATTTAGAAACTGCATAGCCTCTATTCTCATCATATACACATATATACACACGTATAGGATAATGATTAAACATGGAAATGTCAGCAGTCTTAGTACCTGCATAGAAAAGTGACTTTGATGACAGACCTTGGAGAAAGTCTCTCGGCTCAATAACATCTCTGAGTAAAGTCCAATCTTTTTCAACAGAGTTCTCATTTTTTTTTTTGAGATAGGGTCTCATACTCTATCACCCAGGCTGGTGCAGTGGCACAATCACGGCTCACTGTAAGCTCTGCCTCCAGGTTCAAGCAACTCTCCCACCTCAGCCTCCTGGGCAGCTGAGACTACAAGCATGCACAACTACGCCCACCTATTTTTCGTATTTTTTGTAGAGACAGGGTTTTGTCATGTTGTCCAGACTAGTCTCAAACTCCTGGGCTCAAAGGATCCACCCACTTCAGCCTCCCGAAATGCTGGGATTACAGGTGTCAACCACCACACATGGCCAATAGAGTGCCTTCTTTATGAGAGGAAAACAATTTCTGGAAGAGCAAAGAAACGCTGCGTACCTGAGACATGGTGTAGAACTCCACCATGGCAGCAGTGAGCGGCTCCGCATACGTCCGCAGGGATGGAATGAGCCTCAGCATGGCGCGGTTGAAGGTGCCGTAGATCTGTGTGAGGGAGGCAGGGCCCGGGTAATCCACATACACGACAGGCACGTGACGCAGGAACCTGTGCACAGACAGCCCAGCTCAGCACCCCTCCCTGACAGCAGCTCCAGGGAAGGGGCAGTGTGCCAGTGGAGTCACCCTGTCCAGGGCCCTGTCTGGAGATCGCTTCCTAACCCAGCTATGTAGACTTGACATCAGTGTTAGCTGAGATCACACACACACTGCTCAGGCTTGGGGTCTGACACATAACAGTCAATGGAAAACACTTGAAAAAGAAACCAGCAAAGATGAGAAAATAACCAAGGTTTATTTCAGCCTCATCTTGGCTCTACAGATGAGTCTGGAGCAGTTCATCACTACCAAGAGATCAATGCTTTCATTTTATTTAATTTTTTGAGATGAAGTCTCGCTCTGTCGCCCAGGCTGGACTGCAGTGGCGCGATCTCGGCTCACTGCAAGCTCTGCCTCCCGGGTCCATGCCATTCTCCTGCCTCAGCTTCCCGAGTAGCTGGGACTACAGGCACCCGCCACCACACCCGGCTCATTTTTTTGTATTTTTAGTAGAGACAGGGTTTCACCATGTTAGCCAGGATGGTCTCGATTTCCTGACCTCGTGATCCACCCACCTCCGCCTCCCAAAGTGCTGAGATTACACCAGGTGAGCCACCACACCTGGCCAATGCTTTTATTTTTAACATGTTTTCCTGGCATTACAGCACAGAGAAGTAACCCAAGAGGAGCCCACGATAAGCAGTATTGTTATCTTTATTCTCAAAACCAGGTTTTTGTGGCGCTGTGTTTATAGCGATCCTGGAGCTGTGTGTACAGCAATCCTGGAGCTGTGTGTACAGCAATCCTGGAGCTGTGTGTACAGCAATCCTGGAGCTGTGTGTGTGTGAAGCAGAGCAGTCTACCAAGGTGTTTTACCTGTGTGAGAGGGGCTTTCTTCCAGGGTCTGTGGGGGGATTACAAGCCCCAACAAACTGGATTCTCTCCAGCTTCACCCACGTTTGATCTGAGGTACGGTAAAAGCCTCCGTGCTCCACCATCTGAAGGAACGGACAGGTACTACATTAGGAGCAAAACGTGAACAAGAAACATTGTGGGGCAGGAAGGGCCTTGTGGATAGAAACAAACCTGTCTGATGAAGGATATGACCCTTTGGGTCCCATATTTATCCATATCTGGCAAGTTGATTTCATCACAGAACAACACCAGCCACTTTCCAAGTTGAACAGGAGCCAAAACAACCCCATTAGGCGTGCGCCTGTACTCGCAGTAGTGATCAAAAGTCTTCAGAAGCAGCTCTGGTGTAGTAGCACTGGAGAAGTTGAGACCCACCACCTTTGGAGGGAAGACACAAAACCACACTGTAAGACCAACCCCACGCTCAACACCAAAAGGTCTGGCGTCCACCTCCTGGCCTCTTTACCTCCATGTCAGGCAAGGCCCGGAGGGCGCTGAAGAGTGTCATGGTCTTGCCAGACCCGGGAGGGCCACACAAGACCAGGGGCTTGTGCTCGGCCAGCCAAGTGTACAACAGGGCTTCGTGGCGGACTGTGTCCAGTGTCGGCACGACGACGTCAGGGGCTGCCACCTTGTGTGTCTCCACTTCAATCTGAGGCACCTTGGCCTGCCACGGAGACCACTCTCCGCTGATGGACACCTACACACAGAGATGGAAGTGTGAGTCAGGCTGGAACCAAGGTGCCTCCTCACGAGGTTTGCTTACCTGAACACAAACTTGAGCTTTCAGAAAAAGGAAGGAATTGGTCAGGTTAATGTGCATTCTTTGCTAACACATGAAACTAAAAGGATATTAAAAAAAAAAATAAATAAATAAATAAATAAATAAAAAAAGAAACTAAAAGGATAAAGTCCTTCTATGAAATGGAATACAATGAAAAGATGAACTCAAGGTCCATGGTCAGGTTGTTCCAGGATGAGTTAAATCAACACGGGCTGTAACAGCATGCTCACCTCATAATCAATAATGGGTATGTTGGGCGCAGTGGGCAGAGGGACGGTCGTGATTCTTCTGATGTATTCACCCAGCTCTGCTCTCATTTTTAGCCGGCTGTCTCCAGACAGGGACCAGAGTATGGCATAAACCAGATATCGCTATTAAAAGAGGAATTACACTTTGATTTTTATAAAATTTCAACAACAAAAGACAGACACTTACAGCAAAGTTAACAAAAAGACAGTGGTTCCCAGTTTTCTCGCATCACAGACACCCACTGCACCTTTCCTAGCCCCTCAGCGAAGGCTCTGCCCTTGCCTAGGAGAGAGCACATCCACACAGGTGCAGCATTTCAGAGGTCCTCAGACCTGTGGTCGGGCGCAGTGGTGAGCTCTGTGAAGCCCCTGATGGCCCCTGACCTGAATGTAGCGCTCCAACTGCTCGATCTGCATGGGGAAGTCGGGATGGTTGGCGTTATACTGCGCCACATTGCGGCAGGCCTGGTGCAGCATGGAGAAGAGCGAGCCCAGGCAGCGCAGGCGCGTTAGGTCCATGATGTGCTCCAGCTGGAAGGCGTGCTCTAGTGCCTTGGTGACCAGGCCATTGGACGTGAAGTACGGTTGCATGATCGTGGCTGCATCTCTTTGGATCTGGAAAGTGGAATGAGTGATACTTAACTATCTTTCAAAAGGCAGGCAGGCTTCATGGATTCTCACCTGGTTCCCGGAGAAGGTCATATGACCTGGGAACACTAATTCTGGATGAAGCCTCAGTAACCAATCCTCACTCCTTCACTCTGGCGGTTCTCAAAACCCTGCTTCCCAGGAACCCTGGTTTTCCCACTGAACATGGCAAAGAGCAGTCTTCCATCAATTTGTAGAGAAAAGTAAGGTAATGAAAAGAATTCGTTACATTTTCCCACACATGACTTTTAACATTTGTAGCTGCTACAGCTGGGCTTCCTTGTTTAAGCTGGCGGAAGACAACATTGATTACACAACACTTGGCTGGGTACAGAGACTCACGCCTGTAACCCCAGCACTCTGAGAGGCCAAGGCAGGTGGATTGCTTGAGCCCAGGAGTTCAAGACCAGCCTGGGCAACAGAGCGAGACCACATCTGAACATCCTAGCACCCTCGCGTCATGATGTGCGGGTCCCACCTGGGCGTACCTGCAGCATGGGGGAAGCGGCCTCCTCCCCCTCATCCTCTTTGCCCTTGCGCCGCCGCTGTGCCTCATCCTCCCCTTCATCCAGCGGGATGCTGCGTAGCCTGGCCAGGAAGTTGTTGAAGATCATGTCGGTGCTCAGCACATCCTCACTGAACCAGACCATGCCGCAGCGTGACACTGTGGCCAAGGTTGCGTATTTCAAGTCCTGTACCTCAAACATTATTCTCACCTTGAAAGAAAACATTTTAAGCAGATTTAATGACATAGGTTTAGAAGAAACCCGGACATTAAGATTCTTTCACCTATATACACACTGAATAGGTGACTTAAAACATAATTGTCCTATACAGAAAGTAGCCGGGCATGGTGGCGTGTGCCTGTAATTGCAGCTACATGAGAGGCTGAGGCAGGAGAATCACTTGAACCTGGGAGGTGGAGGTGACAGTGAGCCAAGATCATGCCACTGCACTCCAGCCTGGGTGATAGTGAAAACCTGTCTCAAAAAAAATTTTTTTCTGCACTTACTAACAAAAACAAAAAACACCTACAGCTCACATCACTACAGTATTCACTATTCTCTCTACAGGAATCTGGGCAGGACAAGTGTATGTGGCAGGGAGAAGAGCAGGGCAGACCACCGTGTTTAAGGTTGCCCACTGTTCTTGAGGGCACAGAAGCAACAGCCCCTCCAAGGGTGATGTCAGTAGTGACTGCGTCCTGGGTACGCACCGGGCCTGGATCCCTCCAGTCTCACACAACCTGACCAGGCATGACCAGGCAGGCATGCTGTGTCTCCAGTGTTTTTTTTTTTTGGAGACGGAGTTTCGCTCCTGTTGCCCAGGCTTGAATGCAATGGTGTGATCTCGGCTCACTGCAACCTCCACCTCCCAGGTTCAAGCGATTCTCCTGTCTCAGCCTCCTGAGTAGCTGGGATTACAGGCATACGCCACCACACCCAGCTAGTTTTTTGTCATTTTAGTAGAGACAGGGTTTCATCATGTTGGTCAGGCTGGTCTCAAACTCTTAACCACAGATGATCCACCTGCCTTGGCCTCCCAAAGTACTGGGATTACAGGCACGAACCACTGTGCCCGGCCTCACCTCCAGTTTAAAGATGGCGCAGGTGACTTGCTGGGGTCCCACGGCTAGTAAGTGGTTGAGATTCAAGGCAGTTGGTCAGACTCCAGAGTCTTAACCCTGGAGCTGTAACGAGATCAACCTCCTCTGACAACAGTTAGACTCTACTAGATCAGCTGCCAGAGTGGAACTTGAGTTGTCGGAGTAAGTGCACACTTTCAGACAGTGCTAAGAATCCATGGCTGGTTCCTGAAGCTGAGATAAATACCAACCCTAAGCCTTGTTGTTAAAGGCTCATAAGCTGATCAGGCCAGAAACCTCGCATCATCCTTGAATTGTTTCCCTCACACTCACGTCTAGTCCATCAGCAAATCCCATGCATGCTTTAAACTCCGACCACAATCAGCCACCTCTCAGCACCTTTGCTGCTGCCAGCTCGCCCCCTGTCCCTGAGGCCTGGAGGACCGAGGCAGCCTTCAACTGGCCTCCTGGCTTTCACCCTGCCCTCCTCATTCTCCAAACGGCAGCCAGACGGATCTTCGTGGACATACATCACGGAACATTGCTCCTGCCAGGCTGCTCCATGGATCCCAACTTGCCCAGTGTACAAACGCACACTCCCACGATGACCTCCAGGGCCCCTGACCTGGCTCGTTTCCTCTCTGGTCTTAGCCCTGACTTGTCCTCCCTAGTCCTCTCTGCTTTAGCTGACTGTCCCTTGCTGTCCTCATGCACACCGGCCCCCTGTCCCAGACCTGCTACTCCTGCTTGTGTGTTCCTTTGCCCAGAATACTTGGGAGCCTTGGGACCGACTCCCTCACTCTCCTAAGTGCCTGCTCAAACCACGTTCACAGGGAAGGCTTCACATTTTAACCTCCAGCCCCCACCAACACCTGACAGCTCACTTTCCATTTCTTTTTTTCTTTGCACCAATCACTATTCATTTTGTTTGTCCATTTTATGCATCACACATGAGCAAGGGCTTTTGTCTTCCGGCTTTTTTTTCTTTTCTGAGACAGAGTCTCGCTCTGTCACCCAGGATGGAGTGCAGTAGCGCAATCTTGGCTCACTGTAACCTCCACCTCCCAGGTTCAAGCGATTCTCCTGCCTCAGCCTCCCAAGTAGCTGGGACTACAAGCGCCTGCCACTATGCCTAGCTAATTTTTTGTATTTTTAGTAGAGACGGGGTTTCATCACGTTAGCCAGGATTGTCTCGATCTCCTGACCTCGTAATTCGCCTGCCTTGGCCTCCCAAAGCCCTGGGATTACAGGTGTGAGCTACCATGCCCGGCCTGTCTTCTTGCTTTCTTACTGCTGTATTTTCAGTATCTACAACAGGGTCTGACTCAGTGCAAATCTATACCGGGCCTGGCTGTGTTTACTGATCAGCAGGTGTTGTCAGGCACCTGCACCATGCACTCATTTCCCAAGGGACAGCCTAGAAAGCCCCATTCCAAATTTCTCATTTTCCCAACTCTTTAGATGTATAATAGCTTAAGAAACCCTAACGACAACCCCACCATACAAGGTTAACTGATAATCACAGAGTGTGCTTATTATTCCATAAATGATAGAAAGCCATTAATAAAACCTATTGTTTCTCACTAGCCATGGAAATGGAAAAAAAAATCTAGCAGTTGAGATGCTGTCTTTGAAAATTACTTACACAATGATTGCTACTCCACGGAATCTGGGTCCATGACTCCAGATCTGCACTTAGCTAGCACATGAATTTTAGTTGGCCAAAAGGAATTATTCAGTTATGACATACAAAAGGCTACTTACATTGGGTGGAAGACTGAGGCGCTCTCCATTGGGGAGAGTTAGGAGCTTGTTGTCATCCAGCACTGAGTTCAAGTTCTCAACCCACTCTGGATCCACATCGCCATCGAAGACAATCCACTGGCGCTTCTGCAGCTCGCCTCTCACGCTGTCGATGATCCTGGTCGGGAAGGATTTTAAAACAGCTGCTGACTAAATCAAGACTTTTTTTTTTTTTGAGACGGAGTCTTGCTCTGTTGCCCAGGCTGGAGTGCACAATCCCGGCTCACTGCAAGCTCCGCCCCCCCGGGTTCACGCCATTCTCCTGCCTCAGCCTCCCGAGTAGCTGGGACTACAGGCGCCCGCCACCACGCCCGGCTAATTTTTTTGTATTTTAGTAGAGATGGGGTTTCACCGTGTTAACCAGGATGGTCTCGATCTCCTGACCTCGTGATCCGCCCGCCTCGGCCTTCCAAAGTGCTGGGATTACAGGCGTGAGCCACCGCGCCCGGCCAATCAAAATTTCAACATTAGGCATGTTTACCTATGATGGTTTGAAGTGACCTTTAATTTGCTCAGACTTTGGTTGAAAATAATGTATACTCTGCTCTTGTGAGAGGAAGGCACACAGGGCCCACATCCAGGAGAACACAAACACAGACCAAAGACGACGTACTTTCTCAGCACGTGTGTGAAGAGCCCATCTGTCCATTCCCTGGTGTTGGGGTCCAGGGTTCCGTAGAGGTGGTCTTTGCTGATGGCCTTGGGGTCGATGATATGGGCCACACCTTCCACACCCTCAAGTCTCTCCAACGCCTTCAGCAGGACACGCCAGGCCATGCTCTTCCCACTTCCCGAGGGTCCCACCATCATCAGGCCATGATTGATCTGGGTGATCTGATAGAGCTGGAGAACCTGCAGGGCCCAACAGACCAGCACAGTGACCATCCCAGAGGAGGAATGGGGCCAGCTCCTCGCTCAGCCACCTCTTGTGAAAGTCAGCAAGAAACATTACGTGTGGATTTTTTTTTTTCTGAAACGGAGTCTCTCTGTCGCCCACACTAGAGTGCAGTGGTATGATCTCAGCTCACTGCAAGCTCCACCTCCCAGGTTCCAGTGATTCTCCTGCCTTACTCCCCTGAGTAGCTGGGATTACAAGCACCTATCTATGGATCCTTTTTTTTTTTTTTGAGACGGAGTCTCGCTCTGTCACCCAGGCTGGAGTGCAGTGGCCGGATCTCGGCTCACTGCAAGCTCCGCCTCCCGGGTTTACGCCATTCTCCTGCCTCAGGCTCCCGAGTAGCTGGGACTACAGGCGCCCGCCACCTCACCCGGCTAGTTTTTTGTATTTTTTAGTAGAGACAGGGTTTCACCGTGTTAGCCAGGATGGTCTCGATCTCCTGACCTCGTGATCCGCCCATCTCGGCCTCCCACAGTGCTGGGATTATAGGTGTGAGCCACCGCGCCCGGCTATCTATGGATTCTTAAAGGCAAGTACTGAAACTCCTCAACTGGAGAGATGTTACATAGGCCACATCTAAAACAAACATTTCCAAACTGGCGAGTTCTTTAGTAAGTCAGGAAGGCTGGAGCCAGTGGGACAAGACACCAACGAGCAGCCTCAACAAGGACACATCAGATCCCACCAAGGACAACAAGAGACTGAATGGATGAGCCACATGTTCAATCCCGTACAGCGTCTCTCAGGCTAAACACACACAGCTTGTGTAAACAATAAACTTTTTCTTTCTTTTTTTTTTTTTTT